>NC_061510.1:174279915-174308512 GCF_022539505.1 Lolium rigidum
AAGACACGGTCTTGTTTGCACAATCTATCAAGGCTCCATTCTCCACTAACCAGTTCATACCAAGAATGACATCTATGTCCTTCATGGGTAGAACAAACAGGTCTGCGTTAAACGCACATCTACGGATCATGATGACCTACTCTTGCTTAACGTGGGTAACTAATATCGTTCCCCCCGCAGATAATATGGTAATGGGTGTTTCTAACTTAGTGCAACTAATCCCATGTTTGATGATGAATTGCTGAGAAATGAACGATGTGGTTGCACCAGTATCAAAAAGTACTTTGCCAGGATGAGTGAGTATCTGAAGCGTACCTATGACCGCTTTGTCCGAGTTTATCACCTCCTCCAGAATGGTACAGTTGAACTTTCTAAAGAGCTTCTTGTTCTTCCAGTTTCCTCCGGAATCCCCATTACGGCTCCCACCTCCTCCTGACTTTCCTCCTCCATTGTTCTTGTTAGGGCAATCTTTCAGCATATGCCCTTCCTAGCGACATCCAAAACAAATCACCTTTGGCTTACGACAATCCTTTGATACATGTCTTTTGAATCCACAGTTATGGCAAACAATGTGGGCCATAGACTGGAATCCCTGGGTCCTTCTGTTATTATTGGGGTTGTATCTGGGCATGAAACTCAAACTAGTATTGGGTTTTTTGCTAACAAACTTCTTTGGCTCATACTTGGCCTTCTTGCGCTTCTCCTCTTGTACCTGTTTGAAATCATCCTCCAGGGTGATTGCGGCATCAACCAATTCCTGGAACTCGGTTGCTCTCAACATCCTGAGCTGCATCTTGAAATGAGGATTCAGTCCCCTCATGAATCTTTTCTTCCCTTTGTCCTCAGTATTTACCTCCTCAGCGACATATCTGGATAGCCCTCAGAACTCTCTGACATAGGTCAGAATGGCCTTGTCCTTCTGTTCGAGACTCTCGAACTCCCTTCGCTTCAACTAGATTATACTTTCAATGACATTGGATTCCCTGAACTTCCGCTTGAATTCTTCCCAGGTGAATACCTTCTCAGGTGGGTGTACCGCTACAACGTTATCCCATCATGATGCGGCGGGTCCACACAACAGGTGTGTTGCGTATGTCACTTTCTCTTGGTATGTGCATCCAACGGTCTTGAGCTTGCGCTCAGTGTCCATCAACCAATCCTCAACGTCCATTGGCTCTGGGGCGTAGGCAAAGGATATTGGCTTGGTGTTCTAGAAGTCTGACATGGTAACGCCCTGATTTTCTGGTCTTTCAACTCTGTTCTATTGCAGCAACTCTTGGAAAATCTTGTTCTGTTGCTCCATGGTTGAGCGTTGTCTTTCCTCCAGCATTTGCATGTACTGGAGAAAGTTTTGTTGAGTCATCAGAGGTGGTGGTGGTGGAAATTGATTCCTTGCGGCTTCATCTGCCTCTTCCTTCTGCTTTGCTCGCGCTCGAGGCGTTGCGCTTCACTCTCCTCTCCTAGCGTTCCCGACATCACCCCTAGCTCCGAAACACAAAGTGGTACTCATAGTTACTCCATGCGCAAGTTTTCTGAGCTCAACTTTGTGCATAGAATTAGTCACGCAATGGAAATCAAGAACCAAATCCAAATCATACAAAACATATACCATGTATATACATACTTAAGCGGTTTATTACAATACTCCTAAGTAGTGTGAGTATGCAAACTCACTTATTGTATGAAAATTACAACTCATAAAATAAGTACACACTATAATACATATGGTACATTAGTATTGCAGTCTCGCCTCCTTTGGTGGTCACCACTTGTTGTTCACTCCTGGTACATTTCAGGCTTCCATCCGGTCGAACGTGTCGTCCTCCTGATAGAGTCTGGAACATAGGGCTTCCCAGTAGGCTGGTAATCCGAATCAGAGGATGATCCCAGGGAGAAATCTGTCATCAGGAAATGATTATTTAGCGATGCATAGTCCTCCCCTGGGGTATACTCCCCTGTGACTCCATTATACGCATTACCTCCTTCTGAGTCAGATTCAATCACTATTGGATACTCCTCGTAGTCTCCCGTACTATATTGATGGTTCTGGTACTGATCTACGGCGTCTTGATCTCTCTCTGGATTACATCTCACTGGATCACTATAGGTTCCCATGAATTATCCCCAATGCCATCCAGTGGAATTCTCGATAGGAGTCTCCGAACGTTGGTGGTTTCCGGATTCCTCTCCACCCTCATATCTACCTTGTGAGCTACTAGGAAAGTACCTAGGAGTTTGGGGTGTGGGTTGTGGTTCAGGAGTATCTATGTCAATATAATCACCAGTTGAGTAAACTGGTGTATGTATCTCACTCTCCATCGGCTCCTTACCCTTTGACTCCTCCTTGGACTCAGTGAACTCATCTAACATTGTATCAATTGCTCCTGACAAGTGTCGGCTCAACTGAAAGAACAAAGTCAGAAGGTTTCTATAGTTGTCCATGTATTTTGCGGCTTCTGCAGGCTTTCTCTTGGCTAACTTAAAGTGGTTTAGAGTCGGATCATCGTCCTCCTCCATATGTGGAATGTGTGCAAATTCGGAGCCAATAAGTTCCTTAGTCTTATGCTCTCGAATGTCTGTGATGGCTTTCATTATGGCTATGTGATAGGCTGTCCTGATTATCCTAGCCTCTCCAGCAGGCATAACTGCACTCATCTCTAAGGATTCGGGTAACTGAAGTCCTACCCTACACTTCGCTAGTACATTACCATCATACTACATGTACTTCATTACCTGGATTTGGGGATCGCACCCAAATTCGAGTAACATAGCACGGAGTATATCAGCGAGTCCTCCGTCATAGTCTTTCAAAGTGGATTCCTTCACTTTCACGTTACGTCCGGAACGTGAACTGGCCATAGTTGGTTGTAGATAAGAATGAATAGAATATTAGTAATAATGCATCATAATAGTTATAATAAAGAATTATCGCACTAAAAGATATGAATGTTTTATTCTCAAGTGAATAGTCATCATATTTTTAGAGTATCCTTTACTACTCCTATTTGACTCCTACAGGTCTCTCCCATTAACTAGGTTCCAACCTAAGGTCAAAGCTTTTGCTCTGATACCAACTGTGGTGACTCTGCATACCACTGCATGTTGTAGTATGCCAGTTGTTGATATAACATTCGCAAAGTACCAATCCGCAAATATTACATCCCTCAGAGTAGTACAACAGAAACATAGCTGGTCTCAAACTCATTCACATATTATTACAATCCATATATGTACATCAACTTGGAGCTTCTCCTGGGTCCATAGAGGTTTACTCCTAGGTTCGGGTTGAACCTTACTTAACTTACTTAATAGAAGTCTTACTAAGTTATACATTATTCGACTCGAGCAGCTAAATGCTAAAGTGTTCGTGTTGCTCGACTACTACTATCACTACGGTGGTTCACACTTGTTCTCCTTCTGGAACCTCCCCGGTTCCATAGACGATAAGGTAGTCGACCCCCTCTATCCCTCCAGAGAGGTCTGGCTCTTCGTAGCAGATCCCATCTTCTCCATCTGGTCCTTCGGTGGCTTCCTCAAGGTGATTCAGACAATCTAAGCAGGGGATTATAAGAGGTATGAGTACGAGCGTACTCAACAAGTTCATTATAGGAAAGAGGTGTTTAATGAACTAGCTATGGCATTAGACCATGAATTCTAATACGAATGCAGGTTTTCATAATCATTTCTTCAAAAGGTTGCTTTTATTCAGAAGAACTATGTCCGTCAGCCTTCACCGGTTTACTAGAACTTCATGGAGTTCCTTTCTGGCAGCGTTCACAGTTCCAAATCCCGGAACAAGGAGTGACAGGTCACGATTCATTACACTCTGCAGAGGTGTGTTGCTTTACCCATAAGAGATCTTAACCTTGGTGCCAACCGGGCAGCTTTCCCGTCCACACTTCCGTGGTGTGAGGCCCGGTATAAGGTCCTAGTCAATATTGCATTTCCCCGCGACCTCGCACACCCACCCTTTGTTGCAATTCCGACCTTGGGTCCTCGCCGGGCTATATCACTTGGATATCTTCCGACCTCGACAACTACCAGGTCGCAACCATGGTCCTTCGTCGGCCGTTGCAACCCATCATAGACCGCATTACCGTGGGGAATTAGAATGGGATCCCCACCCACCGGTTGTTCTCGCAAGACACAACTGCTACGGTAAGCGCATCCGTTGATGTACGAGAGGAAGAAATACAATTGACTACTCCGTCCCACTCCAGATCTTATGGTTAACACGAGTTTTACGGCACAAGAATCACTGGACGACATTGGTTGATAACCCTAGATGGATATAAACCCTTGCAATGGAACCTCCACCATACTCATACCATGGTTCCATTGCCCACCACATAGTCATATTCATAGTTATTAAATTAACATCTTTGCTTTTCATGCAAGAGTGATAAGCATAGTATTTTTCAAGTAATTGGGTAAAAATACTCAAAGTAACATGAGCAAGCGATGAACTTGCCTGAAGACTGCAAAGTATTGCAGTTGGATGGTGTGGACTGACCCTTGTCCTCTGTTTCTGAAAGAATGCATCATTGTACGATAAGGGAAATGGTTAAAGATTCAAATATGCATGCTTTCCATTTTTAGGGTTTGGTTCCCCCCTTCCCGGTGTTTTGTTATTTCATGTCCAAGGCGTCAAATAAGAACAATTTATGATTTCTCTTTAAGAGTGAAAATATTAACTTGGAATATTGCCAAGTTATTTTGAAGTCCTTTTAATTTATAGACTCATTTAATCATTAAAAAATATGATCATATTTTTAATGATTCTTTATTAATCCTTTTTTTGAATTAAATAATGATTCAAAGTTTGTTGTCTCTCAAATTCTATCTCATATTTTATTTGGATAGAGAATAAAATTTTAAGTGGTTTGCATTTCTCTATTTTTTTAGAGTTATATTTAATTTTTAAAATTTTGGCAAAATTTCAGTTTAAGGAGAATTTGGAAATGACCAAATTGCCCCTGGGCCCACCTGTCGATGTAACCCAGTGGGTTAAGTCGAACCGACCCACCTGGTCTAGGTCGACCAGCCTCACTTCTCTCCCCTCTCCCGCGCGACTGAACCCTAACCCTAATTTCTCTCTCGCGACTCCTGCGTCGCCCTCGCCGGCCGATTCCGGCTGACTCCGGCGGTGTTGGCCCTCGCCATGGAGCGCAATCGACGCGGCCCGTGACGGCGCGTCGATCTATCCGCATCGATCTGACGCTTGCGTCCTGGTTCGCTCGTCCTCGACCCTCTTTGATGCTAGGGTTGCGGTCCTCGCCGGCAATGCGTGTCGGCGGACACTCCAGGCCTCCCTGGGGCTTCTCGACGGCTTGCGAGTGGTGCGCTGGGTGCGGTGGCGCTCGGCGTGGCCTGGCCTAGCTGCGGCTTGGCGCTGCCGTGGCCTAGTCTATGCCACCGTGGCCGCCATGGCTGCGTCAACGGCTCCTGCTCCCAGGTATGTTCGCCTCCTTCACTCTCTTACATGTTCTTCCTCCTCCCCTTCCTCTGAATGCCTTGGCATCCATCTCCTTGGTGTGCTGGCTTTGCCAGTACACCAACACTTGCTCCTCCGCTGCTGTGTTGTGTTCATGGCCAGCCTATGCTCTTGTTATGGATGCTGCTGCTGTGTGATTAGCCCTGCCTTGCAACTGCCATGGTTTCTGCTGATGTGCTGCCTTGCTCATACTAGCTATGCTTTTCTACCATTGTTACTACTGCTACTATGTGATGTGTGTTGCTGATGTGGCTTGTGTGCATCAGCTCATGAGCATGCTATGATGCTCATGGCTTGCCATGTTGCTCTAGATGCTGCTGCTGTTTGATGGATGCTCCTGTGTGTTCATAATCCTGTCCCTGGCTTGATTATTGTGAGTAATCCTTTGCTGGTGCAAGTGCCAGAATGCTGTTGATCACATGCTATGCTTTGCTGTGTCATTCTTGGGTTGCCTATTGTAATAGTGCATCCATTCTTCATTGATTTGCTTCTGGATACAATTATAAAATTGTTTACACAATTTCTGTGATGCAATTGTTGCTTAACTGTGGCCATTTCATTCAATTGGTTCATGTATTGATGCTAGGCTTGAATCCAGCATGCTTTAGCATGCTCTAGCATGCTCTAGCAGGCCTGATGATCTTGTGATCATCAACTGCTTGATGTTTGCTTGCTATTTCACTGCATGTGCTTCTCTGATGCTTATACTTGTGTCTGTGTAGCTCCAAATCTCATGCTAGTGCATGCTATTGCTTGATAAAGCATATGCTGATGCTTGCAGTGATCCTCTGGATCATTTGCAAGTGTCTAGATTTGGTTATTTCATTTATCTGTGTAACTTGGCTTGATTAAATGGATAAATGAGATGAACTGTTCTTCAGTTATGATTCTTTTAGTTGATTGTCTTGAGCTAGAGGGATGCCAACCATTGGTTGGGGACCCTAGCTCACTCTGAACCCTTCTGGGTAATGATGTAGTGCCTTGCTTATCTGTTTTGGGTTTGAGGTGGCCCTGACAGCATCTTGTTGCTGTCCATGGGTAGCTCCCCCTTTGTGGCTTGGTGTGGCTGGTAAATGCTTTCTGGTTGATCCTTTGTTGGATTTCCAGTAGCTTTTGATGTTGAAATTTGAATAGAAAGGAACTTGTCTATATGTCTGATGGTTAATAAACCATCAGGTGCTAGGTGAGTTGGTTCTAGGCTAAGTAGGAATTCAATCCTTGCTGGATCCTTGGTTTGGCTATAGTGGTAATACACTTGGTTTGAATCAATATTCCCTAGGATTAAATCCTTCTAGCTTAGTCTCTATTTTGCCAGCATCATTGGTTTACACCAAATGATGATACTCCTAGGGTAATCCTAGCCTTTGGCTTGTGTGTGATGCATATGTGAGTATTATGAGCAAAACAGATGCTTGCTCATGGATTTCTGTTTATACCTCACTCCAGCTCCTAGAAAATGTGTTGGTGTAGTGGTTTTGTTTCTGATTGATGGCTTAAGCTTGCCCTGCTCCTCCTGGCTAGCTTGTGATGATCTACTTCATCTTGTGCTTGCTCAACAGTGAGCAGTTCTTGGTGGAACTGTCTCTGGATGGTTTCTGGTGGTTGTTGTTCTTCCTGTTCTAAGTGTTCTTGTTGTTCTTACCCTTCGGAGCTGCTTTCGATGAGCTGCTAGGGTTTTGGCTTGAAAAAGTTTATATATGGTCTTCTCCTTGATCTCCTGGTCGACAACAATGTCTGGCACTTTGGTGACTCTCCATTGGCTGCGTGTGTGTTGTTGGGCATGCACAAGGCCTTGTGAGCTGCCTGTTCCCTGGTTGAAACTTGTGCTATAGGTTGGATCAGCTCGGCTGAACCTTGGTATTATCCACCAATTTCACTTTCTTTCTCTAACCTGCCAAGTGGCTTTGCCACATGGCATAATGCCTTGTTTGTTATGTGTGTGTGCAGGGATCAAATGGATGATCAAGAGGATCTCAAGATCATGTTGATCAAGAAGTTCTTGAAGATTAACTTGTATTGTTTAGAATATTTCAATTCCTTGTAATTTGTTTTTTTCTTATTTCATTTATTCAATTTCTGAAATGTGTTGTAATATTTATAAATCATAAGGATATTGTAAATGACAATGTATCTTGTGTGTGATAATAAATAAAGCTCAAGTTTCTCTAAAGAGCTTTTCATATATGTTTCTATTCTTTTATATTCATAATTTTCCAATTTCTATAATTGTTTATTAGATGAATCCTTATTTGAATTATGATATATCAAATTGAAGTTTGAATTTGAAATTCAAACCTAACTTGTTTGAATTCAATCATGCAACTTAAATTGGAAGATTAAATGTTCCCCTCTCTTCTTGAAACCCTAAGTTAATATAGGATAGGTCCAAGTTTATTGCACTCTCGAAACACTAACCATGTCTGTGTCGAGAGAGAAACGTGTCCCCCCTTATGTTGTAGTTTTTAATAAAGCGCAAAATTTTCCTAGATTTTACGATGCAATGCACATCCCTTTCTAAAAACTACCCTGCAATCGTCTCGAATAGTGGGATATTACATCTAGCCCTAGCACACTTAACTTCTTCATTTTTACCGGTTGAGCTTCCATGAAAGAAACGAAACCTTGTTGATAGTACTACCATATCAATCCTATCAACCCTTTGGCCGTGATATCACAACTCTTTATCATTTTGACTTTTAAACAATTATTTAAATAAAAATTAATTAAGTAATAATAATCTTTATGGAGAATGCAATTATTAGTTTTATTTTTAAAAATCCTGAATTTCCGGCAAAAACTAAAATCTTCCTGCTTTCATATTTTCCTTTGGCAGTTTGAGAATCTAAAAATGGCAACCGGGTAAACCCTGGTGAATTCAGATGTAACTTTTTGAGACGATCATTTTGATAGGTTATACATTTTTTCCGACATCGTATGCAGAAGGTGATCCACGGGGAGGAGGGGTGTGTGGAGGGAAAAAGGCATAGGGATAGAGGGGAAAATTTCGCGGCGTCGCCTCGCAATCATGCGCGGAGACCCTGTGCCGACGCCCCTCCCCCCCCCCCCCCCCCCCACCCCTAGCCTGTGTCGACGATGGCTTTTCTGTGCCGACCACCTTTTTTGTGGCATGCCCTGTTCGGGACTTGTACCGACGGCGCCGATAGCTGTCGGCATAGGTTTTGGCCGTCGGCACGTTGACGATTTCCTGTAGTGTGATATTGATTTTGTATTTTGGATGTTAATTGTTTTTGGTAAAAACTTAGTCAAACTTGATATTATTTGACTTTCTAAAAATAATATAAGTCTTAAATTTGGGATGAAAGTAGTGGGCGAGATTTATGTTCTAAACCACACACATTGTTTCTTCTCTTCCGTGTGCGTGATTGTTGGCGGTAAACACTGTATGTACTAGTGGGCGATGACACATGTGCCCCTTGGCCAGCAGGGCGGCTACAACATCATGGCTGGGAGAGGCGTTTTCTCATATCTTCGGATGCTCCTGTGTGGGCTGTGTGCGGAAGTTCAGCCGTAAAATCAGCACTTGAACGCTGCCTCCCCACGCTCGTTGAAGTTGTGGGTGACGAGTCGATGATGTGGTCAGAGATTCAAACGCAGGTCGCGATCGATGAAAGCCACCAGACAACTCAAAGCCGATCTATATATGATCCGCTAAAACTGAAATCTAGTTACTAGTTCAGCTTGCACGAGAAACGGCAACTGTTTGCAGTAAGAAACGGCGCAAATGTTGCACCAGACCTTTGACTTGGCCTATCGTTGACTAAGTTACTAGTTCAGGCAGTGTGAAGTCAAAGTTCTGTATTGACGGCCTGTTTGATTTGTCACTCAAGATCTTAATCAATTGAATCTTGTTTGAATGAGCAAGCTGAAATCAACGAAAGATCGAGGAGAATGTCAGCAGCATGGGATGGACGGCATCGCGGTAATTCGCAGCGAGTACTTACGTGAGAACTGAGATGAGGCTTAGGATTAATTCAGAAGGAAGTCATCATCGCCACGAAACAAAGTCCGCCCGCATGCAATGACAATAGATACTCTATCTGCTGCGCGTATATGCCCACATTAGGTTCCGTTTCCGCGGAAAATACCAGGATGAATTTGTGTGGGCATGTACCCTTTTCTCTAATATTAAAGAAATGCTATTTGAAAATGTCAAAAAAATTGAAATAACTTTTTTCATTTACATATTATGTTGATACTTAGTTGTGTACATAAGTTTTCACGGAAAATAATTGTATGTAGCCTACATGAAAATGACAAAATATCCAAACAATATTATACTATTCACGAAAATAGGGAATTATATTTTCACATTTATGGGTAGGCCATACATGGTCGTTTTTTTGGCCAAAATCTGCACAAATAAGTATCAACATAGGATATATATGCATGCATTTAAAAAAATCTGAAACTTTGAAATAGCATTTTTTAGAATTTTTCGTAATGGGGTGCACGTGCACCCTTCCACGAAAATACATGTGTGTATACATCTGGCAACGGGAGTGGTGTCTTGGAACATGGAAGCATATGCTCCCTCTATTTTGAAATGCATCTTACACATATTTTGAATTTCAAAAAAATTGAAACCAAAAATTCGCATGTAAATCTTCTCGTGCTACACGCTTACAAAGTTGTTTCATAAAAAATCAACTTATCATGTGACGTGTGTAAAAAGACAAAACTCAGTGCTAAAAATAATGTTTTTAACAAGATAAGTTTTCTCTTTTTTATATAGACCACAAAAAATATTTGTTTTTCGTGAAACTTGACGAACGAACATATATTATGAAGATGTACATGTAAAAAAATTTGTTAAAAATTTTCGACATTTCGAAATATGATTTTTTGGTAGAGGGTCCCGGGAGCTGAATTGAATTTCCGTCTGCCAACCCGTTTCCACAGGTTATATATGTGTGTATACACACCTGACAACCCGAATGCACGCATCAGCTCGCTGAAGAGCCATGGCCGATCTCTTGTGCCAATCTCTCCTTGTCTCCGTCGTCGTGGTGGTGCTACTCCAGATCCTTAAGCTCTCCCTCCGGCCGAGAGCGAGGACACCACCTGGTCCGTGGAAGCTGCCTGTGATCGGCAGCATGCACCACCTGGTGAACGTGCTCCCGCACCGCGCCCTCAGGGACCTCGCCGCCGTCCACGGCCCGCTCATGATGCTCCAGCTCGGGGAGACCCCTCTCGTCGTTGTGTCGTCGAGGGAGATGGCCCGCGAGGTGCTCAGGACGCACGACGCCAGCTTCGCCACCCGCCCCAGGCTCCTCGCCGGGGAGATCGTGCTCTACGACTGTGCCGACATCCTCTTCTCGCCTTCCGGCACCTACTGGCGCAAGCTCCGGCAGCTCTGCGCCGCCGAGATACTGAGCCCCAGCCGTGTCCTTTCCTTCCGGCACATCAGGGAGGAGGAGGTATGGATCGTCCATTCGTCCGTCTTCACCAAAGAGTTGCATACACACATACTATACTAGGAATGTCGTCAGTCTTGCTTTGTGCCAGTTTTAATTCTACGTATACCCTGACTACATGGGTCCGCATACGATCACAATCATTCGCTAACGTCAAAGCAGGAAAACTGGTACAGAGCACCGGATCCTAGGGTAACTGAGAGATTATTATAGCCCAAACCTCTTGACTTAATTTGTACGTAGTATGATAAAAATTGGTAGATACACATTAGGATAAGTTTTACTAGGTCCAATCGAGAATTTCTTGCAAAAAGTGTATACCTTGAATGATTTGTGGATGAGTTCTATTCACATGAAGCGCTCCCAATTTGCATCTGCTTGAGTTGTCCCATCTGCTGGTTCTTGTGGCTTTATTAGTTTATAAAGTCGGGGTCGTCTTGAGCCTTTAGTAAAAAAAAAATGCTTCACACTCCTCTTCTCCAATGAGGCTCGAGCAGTGATGTTGCCAACTCCAACGAGGTTAGGGTTTGGTGTTTCATGACAAAGAATCATTCAAGATGGTGGCAGTTGAGGATGAATTAGAACAAGTAGCAGGCGCTGAAGGTGCTCAAGGGAGGGGAAGCTTGGCCCTGGTGATCATGAGATGGTGCGTAGTGGAACACAAATTTTCTAGTGGTGTCGGTGCTTGCTGATCATTGTTCAACCACTCATTCATTTGCTAGGATTCGTGCTAGGGTAGGGGTACTTTGTTTTCTCATTTTGTAATCCCAGACAAAGGCACGACGTAGATACAGAAATTCAACAAATCTACCCATCTACCTTCTCACTCCATGACATGTGATAACGCCGGCATGTACCTAGGTGTAAGTGAGAGAAAGGGTATGTTTGGAGGTAAAAGCACAATCTTTCTATCCACCCACAAACATGCTATTTATGTTTTGAACCAAAGGTCCAATTTTTTTTATCTCTTTTTTTTATTTGAGATCATGGTGATATAATTTTCAAAACAAGATCAATCTTGGACACGTATCGAAGAAGGTTGAAACTTGAATTTTGAAACTATGATGAAACTTCAATGAAACTAATTTAACATATTTACATGTCGACTTGACATGCATGTTTAAGTATAATAGAAGTTTCATGCACATAAATTTTCAATATTTGTGAAACATATTTGAAAACATTTTTGAAACAATGTCATATCATAGGAAGATTATCAAATAATAGAATGATGTGGACTTTTAACAATTGTTTAAAATACTTTATGCAAATCCATTGAGATGATATCATCCTTAAAATTATTAATAAATTAATTTTTTAGCAGGATACATGATATATGTTATGAATATGAGATTGGTCGTATTGACTGTGAACGAATCACGATGAAACTCAAGTCGAGATCCTTGGAAAGACATAGGCTCCTCTAGAAATGCTATTTTTTCGTATGTAGTGATGACGCTGCTGGTCACTAGAAAATATCAACTTCCTCAAAAAGTAATACGTAGACAAGTTGAAAGTACGCAGACAGCTTCAGCCTACCTCAGCGTGTGAAATACAGAGTAATAGTAGTAAACGGTGCCAAGTGTATATTGCTGCTGGTACGTAGTCCGAGACGCAAAGTAAAACCCACGTTCAAGAATTCCAGGGCGACGAGTTGAAGCTGCTTCAGGCTCGTTCAACGTGGGCAAAATTAAGCTCATATGGTTCCAAACGCATATTTTGCCATGGTTCCAAAAGCGTATTCTGCTAGTACTTGTCCTTAATTTATACCGTACATCACAGAGAATGAGTCTGTCCTTGTTTAAATGTACAGGTGAGGAGTCAGGTAGAAGACATCCATGCGGCCGGGCCATCGACGCCGGTAGACGTCACCATGACTTTCTATGGCCTAGCTATCGGCATCGTCTCCCGGGCATCCTTCGGAAAAAGGCAGAGGAAGAAGAGCGCCCAAGAGTTCCTGTCGGCGATCAAGTCCGGGGTCGCACTGGCCAGCGGCTTCAAAATCCCCGACCTTTTCCCGACCTTGCGCTCCGTTCTCGCCACAGCAACCGGCATGCGCCGCACCTTGGAGGATGTCCACAGGACGGTGGACTCCACCATGAACGAGGTTTTAGAAGAGAGGAAAGCCGTCCGAGCTAGTTGCGGCGCGTCGGCCTCGGCCGTCGAGGAGAACCTCGTCGACGTTCTCATCGGCCTACAAGAGAAAGGCGGCCTAGGGTTCAGCCTAAGCACGAACAGCATCAAGGGCGTCATACTCGACATGTTCGTGGCTGGAACTGGCACGCTGGCGTCGTCGCTGGACTGGGGCATGGCGGAGCTGATGAGGAACCGGAGGGTGATGGACAAGCTGCAGGGAGAGATCCGGGAGGCCTTCCGTGGCAAGGCGGCCATCAGCGAGAGCGACATCGAGGCAAGCGGCGGTCTCCCCTACCTGAAGCTCGTCATCAAGGAGAACCTCAGGTTGCACCCTCCGGTGCCGCTCCTGGTGCCCAGGGAGAGCGTCGAGGCTTGTGAGGTCGACGGATACATGATTCCGGCTGGTTCGCGCATCATCGTCAATGCGTGGGCTATCGGGAGAGATCCAAGCTACTGGGAGGACGCTGAGGAATTCAGGCCCGAGCGGTTCGAAGATTGCGCCGTCGATTTCATGGGCAGCGACTACGAGTTTCTGCCGTTCGGGGCCGGCCGGAGGATGTGCCCAGGCATCTCCTACGCGGTCCCCGTCTTGCAAATGGCGCTTGTGCAGCTCTGCTACCACTTCGACTGGTCTCTGCCGGAGGGTGTCGCCGAGGTGGACATGACGGAAGCGGATGGCCTTGGCCTCCGCCGCAAGTCGCCGTTGCGGCTCTGTGCCACGCCATTCGTCTCCGAGTCGAAGCACGACTAGCTAACTGAGCTACTTGGCATCCTTATGCTATTACTAGTATTACATTTAAATTGTACTGTTGTGGGTGGAGATTCACACTATATTTCGAAACCGATGCAGAAATTTATCTCTACTACTATGATGTGAGTGTTTTGAATTTGAATTTACCACACTCCTCCCAGCTTCCCGCCATGGAACTATTGTAGCCGTTCATTTTCAATTCAAAACTATCATCTACCATCAAATATTAATGGGAATAATCTGCTGGATTCGCCTCTTCGCACGCATGTGTGGATCTCCTTGGAGCTAGCTAGAAGATTTCTCGGGAGAAAAATTGATGTGCACGTGAGGCCTCCTTTGAAGCTAGAAGAATTTTCTAGAGAAGAGTCAATGCAGACTTGCAGCATGGATTCTCTAGGCCAAAAAAAATTCATTTAGTCACCAGCAGTACGACCTACTCCCTCCATTTTTATTTAAGGGGCGCATCTCCAAATCCTGGAGTTTTCAGAATTAGAGCGTTTTTAGGCGCATGTCATTAATCACACAATTAATTGAGGCGTTTTGGAAGAAATAAATCCCGGTGACTTATCTCCTTCCTTTTCCCTTCCGGATTCTGCATGCAAGTGGGAAAACGTTCGTGTTTGTTGAGGTATGAATGGAGAATGATTTGCATGCTCGTGTGCACTCCCTCCTAATTGCATGCATTTTCCTCTTGGTCTCCTTTTCCCACCGCATATCTCTTCGTTCTTGTATAAAGGTACAGCTACTGCTTGCTCTTTCTTGATCCAGCGAGTAGGAAGGCAAAATTTTCGTTTGGAATTTGGCAGCGGGGAAGATCGGCGGGACGTTTTGATCTCACGATATTTTTTCCAGAGCTTTTGATGGAAACTAAGTGGGGGAGAAGGAAGGAGTGCGCGCGAAGAAGAAGGGAGGGAGAAAATCTCGCTCGGAACGGTCTCCACCAATGCATGCGGTATGACGGCTCGTTTATTGGGCATGCAGATTACTAAGCGCTAATTAAACGATTAGTTAGGCGCAGAATCGGTAATCCACGATGCTCCAGCGCAGACGATTTCAGCCAATAGAAAAACACCTTGGTCCCAGAGAATTGTGAGATGCGCCCCTTAAATAAAAATGGAGGGAGTACTAGACATGCCACCATGAGTTACCCGGGCAATAATTTCAATGTGTAACAGCCTTATTAGCCGTACGTGCTATGCGAAATATAAATGTACAATTGCCGACAATATAAATAATTAAATATCTCTGTTTGACACGGTTATCTTCAAAAACATTAAAAAAAAGAATGGTTAACCCCTTTTATCTACAATCTGAGACTCACCTACCTTAAGATATTAAATTTAATAAGTATTAGTAAAAGTAAAATAAAACCTTGAACTTTTACACATTTAACGCAAACATATACATATATACATACTCATATTGAGTTGTCCATAAAAAAATTGTGACACTTGTATTAAAACTTTAATAGACTATACTTCTATTTCAAACTAAAATTTTAATATTTTCAAGGCAACATATGTCCCTACATCATATTTATATATGTTTCTTTAGAGCATTTCAACCTAATCATGCAAACACGCCTGAAATCACAAAGTAACCGTAATTTTACGATTTTTAACACGCCGAATAAATCCCACATAAGGGCCCGACCAGCAAATATTGTCGCATGCAAACTCAAAAGGGCCGCCAGAACCCGCATATACGCGGCACATGCGCCATGTTTGCGATTTCCCGCATAGTTGACCCGAGCTTGGCATGATAGACATTTTAGCCCCTTGTTTCCTGCTCCCTTGCCAGCGCCAATCTCCTTGCTTTATGTGTCGTCGCCCTTCGGCTCAGAGGTCGTGTGGCCCTAATTGGGGCCTCCTATCGTGCTTGCGCCTCCCGGAAGTGCATCGTCACAGGAATCGATCCCCATCCTCAGTGCATTCGCATCATTGATGTCTACGGATGCTTCTATTCTTGTAGACAGTGTTGGGCCTCTAAGAGCAGAGGTTTGTAGAACAGCAGCAAATTTCCCTTAAGTGGATCACCCAAGGTTTATCGAACTCAGGGAGGAAGAGGGTCAAAGATATCCCTCTCATGCAACCCTGCAACCACAAAGCAAGAAGTCTCTTGTGTCCCCAACACACCTAATAGGTGCACTAGTTCGGCGAAGAGATAGTGAAATACAGGTGGTATAAATAAGTAGTAGCAACGGCACCAGAAAAGTGCTTTGCCCAGGACAGTAAACAAGCAGTAGTAACGCAGCAGTAGTAACGCAGTAAAACAGTAAACAAGCGATAGCAGTATTTAGGAACAAGGCCTAGGGAATAGACTTTCACTAGTGGACACTCTCAACATTGATCGCATAATAAATAACTCTTTCTCATATGTGCTACATACACTCTTTTGTTGGATGACAAACACCAGTCGTTGTGTAGGGCTACAAGAGCACCTCAATGCCGGAGTTAACAAGCTCCACAACATTCGATGTTCATATTTAAATAACCTTAGAGCATAATAGATCATTGCAAAATAAACCAAGAACTAACATAGCGCACACACTGTCCACATTACACTATGAAGGAGGAATAGATCACATCAATACTATCATAATGATAATTAACTCCACAATCTACAAGAGATCATGATCATAGCCTACGACAAGAACCACACGGTGCACACACTAGTCACCTTTACACCATGCAGGAGGAATAGACTACTTTAATAACATCACATGAGTAGCACACAACTAGTAGCGATACAAAGCTCATCATATGGATCTCAATCATGTAAAGTAGCTCATGAGATCATTCTATTGAAGTACATAGGAGAGAGATTAACCACATAGCTACCGGTACAGCCCCGAGCCTCGATGGAGAACTACTCCCTCCTCATGGGAGACAGCAGCGTTGATGGAGATGGCGGTGGTGTCGATGGAGGAGCCTTCCGGGGGCACTTCCCCGTCCCGGCGGCGTGCCGGAACAGAGACTCCTGTCCCCCAGATCTTGGCTTCGCGATGGCGGCGGCTCTGGAAGGTTTCTCGCACCGTGGCTTTTTTTTCGTATCGTGTTTTAGGTCAGGGACCTTTATATAGGCGAAGAGGCGGCGTCAGAAGGTCAAAGGGGCGACGACACCATAAGGCGGCGCGGCCAGGGCCTGGGCCGCGCCGCCCTATCATCTGGGGCCTGTGTGGCCCCCCTCTGGCGACTCTCGGGTGTTCTGGATGCTTCCGGGCAAAATAGGAACCTGGGCGTTGATTTCGTCCAATTCCGAGAATATTTCGTTACTAGGATTTCTGAAACCAAAAACAGCAGAAAACATCAACTGGCTCTTCGGCATCTCGTCAATAGGTTAGTTCCGGAAAACGCATAAATATGACATAAAGTGTGCATGAAACATGTAGATATCATCAATAATGTGGCATGGAACATAAGAAATTATCGATACGTCGGAGACGTATCAATCATCCATTCTCTCTCCCGCGTTAGGTGGCACCATTCTCTGCTCTACCGGGACGGTGTCGTCTCGGAGGTGGGAAAAACGGCGGCATCCGGGCCAAAGATGATGAAGAAGCCAACCTATCACAGGATGAAGAATATTTGGCTTATGGTACGATTTAAGGAGACCATCTCCTACGGAACCGGTGCCATACCGCAAAAGCGGTTTATGGTTTACCGCAAACAACTTTTACATGATCTGATAAAGTTGCTCTCAAAGCTTTAGGAGTACCCTTGTACTTCTTTTATACCACAACGTGCAAATCACGTGCTACTTACTAGTGGAGTTTATACTCCACTTCACAAGCACAATGTTTTTACAAGCGAGAACATGCTTATACACTCTTTGAATGTCTACGAGCAGATCATCCGCTCTGCCACCAAATATAGAAATTATACATAAGATATCTAGAGAGCGCATGAACATATTGCTTAGATTCATTTAAGTACATCAACTTGAAAATGCAATGACAAGGACAATTTCGTGTGATCATTTTGTCCAAATCACCCCAGGTTGGCTATGTTACAAAGGTGACAATCAAAATAATGAAAAGGGAAGAAACAACACACATGCCATACAAGATTTTAACGTGAAAACCCTTTAAAAGAAAGAGAGAGAAAACCACAGGCACCAGCCAACAAAAAATCACTATATGAGGAGTGTTTACAGAAAATGAAGTGATCATACTATTGTAAACACATGTAATGAATGCAGCGATCAAAACAATGGTAATGACATGAGTAAACTAATGAATCATAAAGCAAAGACTTTTCATGAATAGGACTTTCAAGACAAGCATCAATAAGTCTTGCATAAGAGTTAACTCATAAAGCAATAAATCAAAGTAAAGGTATTCAAGCAACACAAAGGAAGATTAAGTTTCAGTGGTTGCTTTCAACTTATAACATTTATATCTCATGGATATTGTCAATGTAAAGTAATATAACAAGTGCAATATGCAAGTATGTAGGAATCAATGCACAGTTCACACAAGTGTTTGCTTCTTGAGGTGGAGAGAGATAGGTGAACTGACTCAACATAAAAGTAAAAGAAAGGCCCTTCGCGAGAGGGAAGCATTGATTGCTATATTTGTGCTAGAGCTTTGGTTTTGAAAACAAGAAACAATTTTGTCAACGGTAGTAATAAAGCATATGTGTTATGTAAATTATATCTTACAAGTTGCAAGCCTCATGCATAGTATACTAATAGTGCCCGCACCTTGTCCTAATTAGCTTGGATTACCGGGATTGTCATCGCAATACACATGTTTTAACCAAGTGTCACAAAGGGGTACCTCTATGCCGCCTGTACAAAGGTCTAAGAAGAAAGCTCGCATTGGATTTCTCGCTTTTGATTATTCTCAACTTAGACATCCATACCGGGACAATATAGACAATAGATAATTGACTCCTCTTTAATGCATAAGCATGTAGCAACAATTAATGTTTTCATATGAGATTGAGGATATATGTCCAAAACTAAAACTTCCACCATGGATCATGGCTTTAGTTAGCGGCCCAATGTTCTTCTCTAACATTATGCATGCTATAACCATTAAATGAGTGGTAAATCTCCCTTACTTCAGACAAGACGGACATGCATAGCAACTCACATGATATTCAACAAAGAGCAGTTGATGGCGTCCCCAGGAACATGGTTATCGCTCAACAAGCAAATTATAAGAGATAAAATGCATAAGTACATATTCAATACCACAATATTTTTAGGCTATTTGTCCCATGAGCTATATATTGCAAAGGTAAAGAATAGAAATTTTAAAGGTAGCACTCAAGCAATTTACTTTGGAATGGCGGAGAAATACCATGTAGTAGGTAGGTATGGTGGACACAAATGGCATAGTGTTTGGCTCAAAGATTTTGGATGCATGAGAAGTATTCCCTCTCGATACAAGGCTTAGGCTAGCAAGGTTATTTGAAACAAACACAAGGATGAACCGGTGCAGCAAAACTCACATAAAAGACATATTGTAAACATTATAAGACTCTACACCGTCTTCCTTGTTGTTCAAACTCTTTACTAGATATTATCTAGACCTTAGAGAGACCAATTATGCGAACCAAATTTTAGCAAGCTCTATGTATTTCTTCATTAATGGGTGCAAAGTATATGATGCAAGAGCTTAAACATGAGCACAACAATTGCCAAGTATCAAATTATCCAAGACATTTTATCAATTACCACATGTAGCATTTCCCGTTTCCAACCATATAACAATTAACGAAGCAGTTCAACCTTCGCCATGAACATTATGAGCTAAGAACACATGTGTTCATATGAACCAGCGGAGCGTGTCTCTCTCCCACACAAGCATGATGGATCATATTTTATTCAAACAAAAACAAAAACAAACAGACGCTTCAAGTAAAGTACATAAGATGTGACCGAATAAAAATATAGTTTCAAGAGAAGGAACCTGATAATTTGTCGATGAAGAAGGGGATGCCTTAGGCATCCCCAAGCTTAGACGCTTGAGTCTTCTTGAAATATGCAGGGGTGAACCACCGGGGCATCCCCAAGCTTAGAGCTTTCACTCTTCTTGATCATAGTATATCATCCTCCTCTCTTGACCCTTGAAAACTTCCTCCACACCAAACTCAAAGCAAACTCATTAGAGGGTTAGTGCATAATCAAAAACTCACATGTTCAGAGGTGACACAATCATTCTTAACACTTCGGACATTGCTCAAAGCTACTGGAAGTTAATGGAACAAAGAAATCCATCCAACATAGCAAAAGAAGCAATGCGAAATAAAAGGCAGAATCTGTCAAAACAGAACAGTCCGTAAAGATGAATTTTATTGAGGCAACAGACTTGCTCAAATGAAAATGCTCAAATTGAATGAAAGTTGCGTACATATCTGAGGATCACTCACGTAAATTGGCATAATTTTCTGAGTTACCTACAGAGAATTAGGCCCAGATTCGTGACAGCAAGAAATCTGTTTCTGCGCAGTAATCCAAATCTAGTATGAACCTTACTATCAAAGACTTTACTTGGCACAAAAATGCAATAAAACTAAGATAAGGAGAGGTTGCTACAGTAGTAACAACTTTCAAGACTCAAAATAAAAAACAAAATTACTGTAGTAAAATAAACACATGGGTTATGTCCCAAGAAGTTCTTTCTTTATACTAGCCATTAAGATGGGCTCAGCAGTTTTAATGATGCACTCGCAAGAGATAGTATTTGAAGCAAAAGAGAGAATCAAGAGGCAAATTCAAAACACATTTAAGCCTAACATGCTTCCTATGAAAAGGAATCTTGTAAATAAACAAATTCATGAAGCATGATGCAACAAGCATAGAAAGATAAAACAAGTGTAACTTCAAAAATTTCAGCATATAGAGAGGTGTTTTAGTAACATGAAAATTTCTACAACCATATTTTCCTCTCTTATAATAATATCCAGTAGCATCATGAGCAAACTCAACAATATAAGTATCACATAAAACATCTTTATTCACATGCATAAAAGTATCATTACCCTCCACATAAGCATAGTCAATTTTATTGGTAATAGTGGGAACAAATTCAACAAAGTAGCCATCATTATTATTCTCATCATCAAATATAGGAGGCATATTGTAATCATAATCAAATTTATCCTCCATAACAGGCGGTACTAAAAGACTACTATCATTATAATCATCATAAATAGGAGGCAAAGTATCATCAAAGTAAATTTTCTCCTCAATGCTTGGGGGACTAAAAAGATCATGCTCATCAGAACCAGCTTTCCCAAGCTTAGATCTTTCTATATCATTAGCAACAATGGTATTCAAAGTGTTCATACTAATATGTTCCATGGGTTTTTTAATTTTCGCATCAAACCATCCATGTCTTAAATCAGGAAATAGAATAAGAAGCTCATTGTTGTCCATTATGCCAAACTAGTGTAAACAAGAAACAAAAAGATGCAATTGCAGGATCTAAAGGAAATAGCTTCGAACACTCATACAATGGCGCCAGAAAAGTACTTTTTCCTGGGACCGGAGTATGAATGCCTTTTACCTTTCCTCCCCGGCAACGGCGCCAGAAAATAGCTTGATGTCTACGGGTGCTTCTATTCTTGTAGACAGTGTTGGGCCTCCAAGAGCAGAGGTTTGTAGAACAGCAGCAAGTTTCCCTTAAGTGGATCACCCAAGGTTTATCGAACTCAGGGAGGAAGATGTCAAAGATATCCCTCTCATGCAACCCTGCAACCACAAAGCAAGAAGTCTCTTGTGTCCCCAACACACCTAATAGGTGCACTAGTTCGGCGAAGAGATAGTGAAATACGGGTGGTATAAATAAGTAGTAGCAACGGCACCGGAAAAGTGCTTTGCCCGGGACGGTAAACAAGTAGTAGTAACGCAGCAGTAGTAACGCAGTAAAACAGTAAACAAGCGATAGCAGTATTTAGGAACAAGGCCTAGGGAATAGACTTTCACTAGTGGACACTCTCAACATTGATCGCATAATAAATAACTCTTTCTCATATGTGCTACATACACTCTTTTGTTGGATGACAAACACCAGTCGTTGTGTAGGGCTACAAGAGCACCTCAATGCCGGAGTTAACAAGCTCCACAACATTCGATGTTCATATTTAAATAACCTTAGAGCATAATAGATCATTGCAAAATAAACCAAGAACTAACATAGCGCACACACTCGTCCACATTACACTATGAAGGAGGAATAGATCACATCAATACTATCATAATGATAATTAACTCCACAATCTACAAGAGATCATGATCATAGCCTACGACAAGAACCACACGGTGCACACACTAGTCACCTTTACACCATGCAGGAGGAATAGACTACTTTAATAACATCACATGAGTAGCACACAACTAGTAGCGATACAAAGCTCATCATATGGATCTCAATCATGTAAAGTAGCTCATGAGATCATTCTATTGAAGTACATAGGAGAGAGATTAACCACATAGCTACCGGTACAGCCCCGAGCCTCGATGTAGAACTACTCCCTCCTCATGGGAGACAGCAGCGTTGATGGAGATGGCGGTGGTGTCGATGGAGGAGCCTTCCGGGGGCACTTCCCCGTCCCGGCGGCATGCCGGAATAGAGACTCCTGTCCCCCAGATCTTGGCTTCGCGATGGCGGCGGCTCTGGAAGGTTTCTCGTACCGTGGCTTTTTTTCGTATCGTGTTTTAGGTCTGGGACCTTTTTATAGGCGAAGAGGCGGCGTCAGAAGGTCAACGGGGCGACGACACCATAAGGCGGCGCGGCCAGGGCCTGGGCCGCGCCGGCCTATCATCTGGGGCCTGTGTGGCCCCTCTCGGGTGTTCTGGATGCTTCCGGGCAAAATAGGAACCTGGGTGTTGATTTCGTCCAATTCCGAGAATATTTCGTTACTAGGATTTCTGAAACCAAAAACAGCAGAAAACATCAACTGGCTCTTCGGCATCTCGTCAATAGGTTAGTTCCGGGAAACGCATAAATATAACATTGTGCATAAAACATGTAGATATCAATAATGTGGCATGGAACATAAGAAATTATCGATACGTTGGAGACGTATCAATCATCCATTCTCTCTCCCGCGTTAGGTGGCACCATTCTCTGCTCTACCGGGACGGTGTCGTCTCGGAGGTGGGAAAAACGGCGGCATCCGGGCCGAAGATGATGAAGAAGCCAACCTATCACAGGATGAAGAATATTTGGCTTGTGGTACGATTTAAGGAGACCATCTCTTACAGAACCAGCGCCATACCGCAAAAGCGGTTTATAGTTTACCGCAAACAACTTTTACATTATCTGATAGAGTTGCTCTCAAAGCTTTAGTAGTACCCTTGTACTTCTTTTATACCACAACGTGCAAATCACGTGCTACTTACTAGTGGAGTTTATACTCCACTTCACAAGCACAATGTTTTTACAAGCGAGAACATGCTTATACACTCTTTGAATGTCTACGAGCAGATCATCCGCTCTGCCACCAAATATAGAAATTATACATAAGATATCTAGAGAGCGCATGAACATATTGCTTAGATTCATTTAAGTACATCAACTTGCAAATGCAATGACAAGGACAATTTCGTGTGATCATTTTGTCCAAATCACCCCAGGTTGGCTATGTTACAAAGGTGACAATCAAAATAATGAAAAGGGAAGAAACAACACACATGCCATACAAGATTTTAACGTGAAAACCCTTTAAAAGAAAGAGAGAGAAAACCACAGGCACCAGCCAACAAAAAATCACTATATGATGAGTGTTTACAGAAAATGAAGTGATAAACTTAGCCGGCGGCTTACAAGATGTATTTATAGACATGGATAACGATTGGCCCAAGCATCGCGACGATGACTCGCCCCGCTCGTCGAAAGTTAGCCTCCCTTTTTCATATGAATTCAAATCACAACATATATAATAAACTCCACCTTGAGACAAATTTCATCGGGTAGCATTAAGAACAACAATCTTCTAAACAACAAAGAAATACTTGGAGTGTCAATACTCCACTAGGGCTAAAGAGTTATACCAACCAAGCTCAAGCAAAGTCCAAACTTGGCAACATGAACTTGTTTTGTTATCATATCAATAGGATTATCATGAGTTCCAATATATCTTGCATATACTCGGTTTACCTTGTGCAACAATGTCACGAATATAATGGTACTTGACCTCAAGGTGCTTCGTTCTCTCATGGAACATTTGACCCTTTGTAAGGTATAAGGCACTTTGAGTGTCACAAAAGAGGTTAACACAAGAATTATCTCCACAAAGCTCAAACAAAACCTTCCAAACAAAGAAGCTATCTACAATAGTCATATATTCAGCCGCAATAGTAGATTGCGCAACAACTAGTTACAACGTTGCCTTCCAACTCACAACACATCCACCAACATACATAAGCTATGATGGACCTTCTCTTATAATCTGAATCTACATAGCCATCGAGTTTCTCACTGGTCTTGCCAAATTTCAAGTAAGCTTTAGATGTGCCACTGAGGTACCTAAAAATCCAATAAACAACTTTTCAATGTTCATTACTAGGATTAGCCATGTATCGACTGACCAAATTTATAACATATGATAAATCGGGATGAGAACAAACCATGACATGCATCAAAGAACCAATAGAATATGGAACTCATGACATGTACGCAAAATCTTTATCAGAAGTAGGACATTGAAAAGCTGAAAATTTGAAGTGAGGAACAATTGGAGTAATAACAAACTTAGCATCAAGCATATGAAAATGTTGAAGGACTTTATTAATGTAAATTTGTCCGACTAAGAAATAAAAAAACTATATTTATGTCCTTTGTAATTTCCATACCTATTTTCTTAACAACACCAAGATCCTTCATATCAAACTCACTACTTAACTAAGACTTTAAAGTAGTGATCCTTTTCTTACTCTTGGCAACAATTAACATATCATCAACATATAAAAATATGTACATATGTATCCATCAACAAACTTAATATAGACGCAAATATCATATCGTGAGCTTTTAAAATCATGTGCAAGCATAAATTAATCAAACCTTTTGTACCATTATCTTGAAGACTATTTCAGACTATAAATTAACTTAGGAACCTCTTTAATTTCCAAACCACACCCTCCTTATAAGGCACAATAAAACCTTCACGTTAGTTCATGTATTACTCCTCTGTAGTTCTCCATGAATAAAATCAGTCTTTACATCCAGTTGCTCAAACTCAAGCATGGACACAATACCAAAAAAATATGCATGAATGGAACTATGCTTCACAATCGGAAAAAAGCATCATTATAATCAATACCTAGAATCTGGTTGAAACCTTTTGCTACTAACCTTGCCTTAAACCTTGGAGACTCATTAGGAGACAAACCCGCCTTTCTTTTAAATATCCATTTGCAGTGAATGTCCTTTTTAAAAGCAAGCGCACAACATCCCATGTACCACTTTTCTCAAGTGATTGCATCTCCTTCTGCATAGTAGAAATCCACTTCTCGCGGTTAGTAGATTGCATCTCCTATCGGTCGATGGATTACATAGAAGAAATCCACTTCAAGAGATTGCATCTTCTCTCGGCTCAAGCCTCCTGGCGACGGTCCCCACTCTGCTCGTTAGAAGTTAGCCCCTCTTTTATACAATTTCGGATCACAACAAAATAGTGCACGTGGCATGCCATGCTTGAAACATATGCACATGAGCATTATCTACACCCTTTTATACCATTTGCTGATAGCCATATGTTTTATCCCACGTGTGCATCAAAAGTACATTCATTTGTTAGGTGTTAAGGCTCAACAAACAATTAATATATTGCCATATATTTACCATGATTTGGGTCTCTTGGTGTGATGAGACAAACCATACCCATGCATTTGAATTGTATTGATATGGACAAGACAAATATATGATTACAAGGCGGCTCCCGATAAGTTGAATGACTAACTCACTAGGTCGACCTAGGGTTTAGGGCTATATGGTGTATGATGTGGCCTAAGGGCTAGGATGTGCCCAGATCCCACGAATTTGACCAAGTGGGTGGATGAATGAGGTGGGAGAGGAAGAAGAACACAAGATCTAATACAAACACACACACACAACCCAACACAAACTAAATTTACTCCCTTGGTAGGTTAGACCAAGCTAATAGAACCACTTCTTAGAGAGACCCTTGGGTAGAATCTAACAAGTGGAAGATTGGTGTTGGAGATCTCAACTAGAACTTGGATGAGAGAGGTGATAGCCTTGAATCATCCATGAAGAGTAGAAATCCCTCAAGAGTGTCTTGATACAAAGAACATAGTTCTAGGGAGACAAAGCTCAAAGTAGTTTAAGCCTAAATCTTGTCTAAACCCTAATTGAGGTGGGGGATGAGATACATATAGGCCCAGATCCATCTAGGGGTAAAAGGGACATTACAATAAAGTATATATGTCAATAGGTGATAAATAGACGGCTGAGATGCAGTTGACTTTGGTGGGGCCGGCAATGCCGGCGTGCTCGAGGCGGCAGTGCCGGCCCGGGCTGCTTCCGGCGATTTGGGCGGCAGTGTCGGCTGGCTCTGGGCGGCAGTGCCGGTGGAGGCCGGCAGTGCCGGTGAAGTTGGGCTGGCAGCGCCGGGGTGCGCCCACCGGCAGTGCCGGCCAGGTGGGGGCGGCAGTGCCGGCCTTGTTGTGGCTGGCGGCTGGAGCCCTTCTCCTTCTTCTTCTTTGGTCTTCCCTTCTTGTTCATGAGCAACGAGGCTTGTTCCCCTCCTTGGCTCCTTGACGCTCCCTTCGGGTCCTTGACGAGATTGGTACCTAATGACATATAGACATAGGTATGAGGTAGCAATCCGTCCAAGGTTATGTCGAGTTCAAGTATAGAAAGGAGTGAATTCACCTTATCATGTATGACTTGCACTTGGGCTCGAGTCATTGGTTCAGTTGGGGGAAAAGTTAGCCATGATGTAGTTTCGTCCTTGAGCGGGGCTGCATCAGTGTATCTCGATGGTTAATGTGTAGATGAATAGCTGATATCTTCTCATGTGGTCTTCTTAACCCTTATATAAGCGTAGGTCTTGAGAGTCATCATATATATGTCACATGATGATATTTTGACTTATACGCCAAGCCTTGTATATATGTCCTTCCATATCTTGAATCCGGTAGACGACCGCGTCTGGGTCGGTTGGACCGAGCCCAACGGACTGGTCTAACCTAACCAGCTCGGCCTACTGACAGGTGGGCCCAGAGGGGTATTTTGGGCATTTCTAAAATGTCTAAACAACAGAAACTATGACAAAATTCTATAAATTGAATATCACTCTAAAAAAATAAAGAAAAATATGCAAACCACGTAAAATTTTATTCTCTATCATAATAAAATATGAGATAGAATTTTTGAAACAACAAAATTTGAACCAATATTTAATTCAAAGAAAAATGAGTTAATAAAGGATCATTAAAAGTAAGACCATATTTTTTAATGATAACATAAGTCCATAAATTAAAAAGGACTTCAACATAACTTGGCAATATTCCAAGTTGATATTTTCACTCTTAAGGAGTATTCCTAAATTGTTCTTATTCGACACCTTTGACATAAAATAACAAAGCACCAGGAAGGGGGAAACCAAACCCTAAAAATCGAAAGCATGCATATTTGAATCTTTAAACATTGCCCTTATCGGACAATGATGCTATCTTTCAGAAGCAGAGGACCAGGGTCAGTCCAAACAATCCAATTGCACTACATTGCAGTCGCCAGGCAAGTTCATCGCTTGCTCATGTTACTTTGAGTATTTTTACCAAATTACTTGTAAAGTACTATGCTTATCACTCTTGCATGAAAAGCAAAGAGGAAAGTTCATCGCTTGCTCATGTTACTTTGAGTATTTTTACCAAATTACTTGCAAAGTACTATGCTTATCACTCTTGCATGAAAATCAAAGATGTTAATTTCATAACTATGAATATGACTATGTGGCGGGCAATAGAACCATGGTATGGGTATGGTGGAGGTTCCATTGCAAGGGTTTATATCCATCTAGGATTAACAACCAATGTCGTCCAATGATTCTTGTGCCATAAAACTCGTGTTAACCATAAGATCTGGAGTGAGACGGAGTAGTCAATTGTATTTCTTCCTCTCGTACATCAACGGATGCGCTTACCGTAGCAGTTGTGTCTTGCGAGAACAACCGGTGGGTGGGGATCCCATGCTAATTCCCCACGGTAATGCGGTCTATGATGAGTTGCAACGACCGGTGAAGGTATCAAGGTCGCGAAACCTGATAGTTGTTGAGGTCGGAAGGTATCCAAGTGATACAGACCGGCGAGGACCCAAGGTCGGAATTGCAACAAAGGGTGGGTGTGCGAGGTCGCGAAGGAGTATAATTTGACTAAGACCTTATACCGGGCCTCACACCATGGAAGTGTGGACGGGAAAGCTGCCCGGTTGGCACCAAGGTTAAGATCTCTTATGGGTAAAGCAACACACCTTTGCAGAGTGTAACAAATCGTGACCTGTCACTCCTTGTTCCGGGATTTGGAACTGCGAACGCTGCCGGAAAGGAACTACATGAAGTTCTAGTAAACCAGTGAAGGCTGACTGACATAGTTCTTCTGAATAAAAGCAACCTTTTGAAGAAATGATTATGAAAACCTGCATTGGTATTAGACTTTCTGGTCTAATGCCGTAGCTAGTGCATTAAACACCTCTTTCCTATAATGAACTTGTTGAGTACGCTTGTACTCATACCTCTTATAATCCCCTGCTTAGATTGTCTGAATCAACTTGAGGAGACCTGTAAGGGTATTTTACCCTTA
>NC_061510.1:174308612-174320256 GCF_022539505.1 Lolium rigidum
AACATAAGAAATTATCGATACGTCGGAGACGTATCAAAAGCCTAAGGACATATTTGTCCATATGCAACAGCGGAGCGTGTCTCTCTCCCACACAATGAATGCTAGGATCCATTTTATTCAAACAAAACAAAAAACAAAAACAAACATACGCTCCAAGCAAAGCACATAAGATGTGATGGAATAAAAATATAGTTTCAGGGGAGGAACCTGATAATGTTGTCGATGAAGAAGGGAATGCGTTGGGCATCCCCAAGCTTAGACGCTTGAGTCTTGTTAAAATATCCAGGGATGAACCACGGGGGCATCCCCAAGCTTAGACTCTTCACTCTTCTTGATCATAATGTATCATCTCCCTCTCTTGATCCTTGAAAACTTCCTCCACACCAAACTCGAAACAACTCATTAGAGGGTTAGTGCATAATAAAAATTGACATGTTCAGAGGTGACACAATCATTCTTAACACTTCTGGATATTGCACAAAGCTACTGGACATTAATAGAACAAAGAAATTCATCCATCATAGCAAAAGAGGCAATGCGAAATAAAAGGCAGAATCTGTCAAAACAGAACAGTCCGTAAAGATGGATTTTATTTAGGCACCAGACTTGCTCAAATGAAAATGCTCAAATAGAATGAAAGTTGTCTACATATCTTAGGATCACTCACGTAAATTGGCATAATTTTCTGAGCTACCTACAGAGAGGCAGGTCGAAATTCGTGATAGCAAAGAAATCTGTTTCTGCGCAGTAATCCAAATCTAGTATGAACCTTACTATCAAAGACTTTACTTGGCACAACAATGCAACAAAACTAAGATAAGGAGAGGTTTCTACAGTAGTAACAACTTCCAAGACACAAATATAAAACAAAGTACTGTAGTAAAATAAACACATGGGTTATCTCCCAAGAAGTTCTTTCTTTATAGCCATTAAGATGGGCTCAGCAGTTTTAATGATGCACTCGCAAGAGATAGTATTTGAAGCAAAAGAGAGCATCAAGAGGCAAATTCAAAACACATTTAAGCCTAACATGCTTCCTATGAAAAGGAATCTTGTAAATAAACAAGTTCATGAGGAGCAAAGTAACAAGCATAGGAAGATAGAACAAGTGTAGCTTCAAAAATTTCAGCACATAGAGAGGCATTTTAGTAACATGAAAATTTCTACAACCATATTTTCCTCTCTCATAATAACTTTCGGTAGCATCATGAGCAAACTCAACAATATAACTATCAAATGAAACATTCTTATCATGAGTCTCATGCATAAAATTATTACTACTCCCAACATTAGCATAGTCATTCTTATTAATTGTAGTGGGAGCAAATTCGACAAAGTAGCTATCATTATTATTCTCATCATCAAATATAGGAGGCATATTGTAATCATAATCAAATTTATCCTCCATAACAGGCGGTACTAAAAGACTACTATCATTATAATCATCATATATGGGAGGCAAAGTATCATCAAAGTAAATTTTCTCCTCAATGCTTGGGGGACTAAAAAGATCGTGAAAACCAGCTTCCCCAAGCTTAGAATTTTCCATATCATTAGCAACAATGGTATTCAAAGTATTCATGCTAATATGTTCCATGGGTTTTTTAATTTTCGCATCAAACCATCCATGTCTTAAATCGGGAAATAGAATAAGAAGCTCATTGTTGTCCATTATGCCAAACTAGTGTAAACAAGAAACAAAAAGATGCAATTGCGGGATCTAAAGGAAATAGCTTCGAGCACACACACAACGGCAACGAGAAAAGTACTTTACCTGGGACCGGAGTATGAGTGCCTTTTACCTTTCCTCCCCGGCAACGGCGCCAGAAAAGTGCTTGATGTCTACGGGTGCTTCTATTCTTGTAGACGGTGTTGGGCCTCCAAGAGCAGAGGTTTGTAGAACAGCAGCAAGTTTCCCTTAAGTGGATCACCCAAGGTTTATCGAACTCGGGGAGGAAGAGGTCAAAGATATCCCTCTCATGCAACCACTGCAACCACAAAGCAAGAAGTCTCTTGTGTCCCCAACACACCTAATAGGTGCACTAGTTCGGCGAAGAGATAGTGAAATACAGGTGGTATGAATAAGTATGAGCAGTAGTAACGGCGCCAGAAAAGTGCTTGCTGGCGTGCAGTTGATGGTAGTAATATTGCAGGAAGTAAAGATGCAGTAAAACAGTAAACAAACAGCGATAGCAGTATTTAGGAACAAGGCCTAGGGATCATACTTTCACTAGTGGACACTCTCAACATTGATCACATAACAGAATAAATAGATAGATGCTAGACTCTACACTCTCTTGTTGGATGATGAACACCACTAACTGTGTAGGATTACACGAACCCTCAATGCCGGAGTTAACAAGCTCCACAATATTCGATGTTCATGTTTAAATAACCTTATGCTGTGTTTGGTTGCGTTGAATTGGGCTCGGAATCAGCCAATCTAGAATTAGGCCATGTTTCCACCGTTTGGTTAGGCCTTAGAATTGGAGCATAGAAATTGAGGGCGAATTCCACGCACCGGTTCGGCCCGTGTAAACTTCCCCGGAAACTTTCCGAGGTCAGACCCTCGGAAACCTGTGGAATCGAAGCGGCCTCTTCGTCCCGCGAGTCTGCGAGCAGGCGAGACTCGCCCGTCGCCGCCTCCCTCCCGATGCGTGCGAGCGACCGGAGCGGCGGAGCCCTGACGGCGGCGCGCAGGTTCGGTCCCCTCCTCTTCTCCCTTTCCTCGCTTCCCCCTCTTCTTCCCCTCTGCGCCGCCTCCCCTGGCTGCCCCTCTCCCGGCGCGGCCGCCGACGACACGGCCCCGCTCGCCGACCTCTCCCCGCGGGAGCTCCAACGTGTGGGCGTCTGCTTCTCGCAGGAGGGCCGCGATGCCTACCATGGACCTCATGACCGCCATCACCTGCAGCTAGATCGAGCGCCCCGTGAGCGCCGGCGGCGATGTCTCCAATGTCTCTGATGTCTCCGGCGGCTGAGATGGACTGCGTGCTGTCGTCAGGGACATGCTCAGGAGGGGCAGCGTCGGCTCCATGGGCGGAGCCAGAATCTACAACTTGGGTGTCTCTCGAAGAACAGCGTCGATGTGACCTCTCTGTCCAGAACACTTCCGATTGATTGGAGAATTGCAAACTGAAGCCTTGTTTGACGAGCAGACAGCGGATTAGTAGATGATGGCATTTAATTGTCCATATATTTTCCCAAGTGTTAGACTTGTTCCTGTCGTTTATGCGAATGATTCATTGTGTGCGCTAAATAATATACATTGTAATATAGATTGTAATATACACATGCTATTTTTTTACATGTACACATGTTTATATGGTCCAAACTCAGCAGAACACCAAATTCCATGGTTTGTATATCCAGGATTTGGAATTGGGTTCATCCTTTGATTCTACCATAAAATTCCGAGCACATCCAAACAGCCGAATTCGAATTCGGAGACAATTCATTTCCATCTTAGATTTGGAATCTGAAAATCCAATTCAATTCCATAGAGGATTCTATGCATCCAAACACAGCATTAGAGTGCATGACAGATCAACATAACCAAACCAAGTACTAACATAGCATGCACACTGTTGATACGTCTCCGACGTATCGATAATTTCTTATGATCCATGCCATATTATTGATGATACCTACATGTTTTATGCACACTTTATGTCATATTCGTGCATTTTCTGGAACTAACCTATTAACAAGATGCCGAAGAGCCGATTGTCTGTTTTCATGCTGTTTTTGGTTTCAGAAATCCTAGTAACGAAATATTCTCGGAATTGGACGAAATCAAGACCCAGGGTCCTATTTTGCCACGAACCTTCCAGAAGACCGAAAGGGATACGAAGTGGGGCGACGAGGCGCCGCCACCATAGGGCCGCGCGGCCGGAGGGGGCCGCGCCGCCCTATGGTGTGGGCCCCTCGTCAGCCCTCCGACTCTGCCCTTCCGCCTACTTAAAGCCTCCGTCGCGAAACCCCCGATGCGAAAAACCACGATACGGAAAACCTTCCAGAGACGCCGCCGCCGCCAATCCCATCTCGGGGGATTCGGAGATCTCCTCCGGCACCCTGCCGGAGAGGGGATTCGTCTCCCGGAGGACTCTACACCGCCATGGTCGCCTCCGGAGTGATGAGTGAGTAGTTCACCCCTGGACTATGGGTCCATAGCAGTAGCTAGATGGTTGTCTTCTCCTCATTGTGCTTCATTGTTGGATCTTGTGAGCTGCCTAACATGATCAAGATCATCTATCCGTAATACTCTATGTTGTGTTTGTCGGGATCCGATGGATAGAGAATACCATGTTATGTTAATTATCAAGTTATTACATATGTGTTGTTTATGATCTTGCATGCTCTCCGTTATTAGTAGAGGCTCTGGCCAAGTTTTTACTCTTAACTCCAAGAGGGAGTATTTATGCTCGATAGTGGGTTCATGCTCGCATTGACACCGGGACGATGATAGAAAGTTCTAAGGTTGTGTTGTGCTGTTGCCACTAGGGATAAAACATTGGCGCTATGTCCGAGGATGTAGTTGTTGATTACATTACGCACCATACTTAATGCAATTGTCCGTTGTTTAGCAACTTAATACTTGGAAGGGGTTCGGACGATAACTCTGAAGGTGGACTTTTTAGGTATAGATGCGGTTGGATGGCGGTCTATGTACTTTGTCGTAATGCCCAATTAAATCTCACTATACTTATCATGACATGTATGTGCATTGTTATGCCCTCTCTATTTGTCAATTGCCCGACTGTAATTTGTTCACCCAACATGCTTTTATCTTATGGGAGAGACACCTCTAGTGAACTGTGGACCCCGGTCCATTCTTTTAATACTGAAATACAAATCTGCTGCAATACTTGTTTTTACTTGTTTTCTCTCGCAAACAATCATCTTCCACACAATACGGTTAATCCTTTGTTACAGCAAGCCGGTGAGATTGACAATCTCACTGTTTCGTTGGGGCAAAGTATTTTGGTTGTGTTGTGCGGAGTTCCACGTTGGCGCCGGAATCTCCGGTGTTGCGCCGCACTACATCCCGCCGCCATCAACCTTCAACGTGCTTCTTGGCTCCTCCTGGTTCGATAAACCTTGGTTTCTTTCACGAGGAAAACTTGCTCGCTGTGCGCATCATACCTTCCTCTTGGGGTTCCCAACGAACGTGTGAAATACATGCCATCAAGCATATTTTCACGGCGCCGTTGCCGGGGAGATCAAGACACGCTGCATGGGGAGTCTCCACTTCTCAATCTCTTTACTTTGTTTTTGTCTTGCTTTATTTTATTTACTACTTTGTTTGCTGCACTTATATCAAAATACAAAAAAATTAGTTGCTAGCTTTACTTTATTTGTTGTCTTGTTTGCTATATCAAAAACACAAAAAAAATTAGTTTACTTGCATTTACTTTATCTAGTTTGTTTTATTTACTACTGCTAAAATGGCCAACCCTGAAAATACTAAGTTGTGTGATTTCACTAGCACAAATAATAATGATTTCTTATGCACACCTATTGCTCCACCCTGCTACTACGGCAGAATTCTTTGAAATTAAACACTGCTTTACTTAATCTTGTTATGCGAGAGCAATTTTTCGAGTGTTAGTTACGATGATCTTGCTTGCCCATCTCAATAATTTTGTTGAACTATGTGAAATGCAAAAATATAAAGATGTAGATGGTGACATTATAAAACTAAAATTGTTTCCTTTCTCATTAAGAGGAAGAGCTAAAGATTGGTTGCTATCTCGCCTAAGAATAGTATTGATTCCTGGACTAAATGCAAGGATGCTTTTATTGGTAGATATTATCCCCCTGCTAAAATTATATCTTTGAGGAGTAGCATAATGAATTTTAAACAATTGGATAATGAACATGTTGCTCAAGCTTGGGAAAGAATGAAATCTCTCGGTTAAAAATTGCCCAACCCATGGATGACTACTTGGATGATCATCCAAACCTTCTATGCAGGACTAAATTTTTCTTCGCGGAATTTATTGGATTTAGCTGCTGGAGGTACCTTTATGTCCATCACTTTGGGGGCGGCTACAAAGCTTCTTGATGATATGATGGTTAATTACTCTGAATGGCACACGGAAAGAGCTCCACAAGATATTGAATGCAATGCATCTTGCCCCATTATATTGGGAAGACCTTTTCTTCGAACCGTTGGTGCTACTATTGATATGAAGGAAGGTAATATTAAATATCAATTTCCTCTCAAGAAAGGTATGGAACACTTCCCTAGAAAGAGAATGAAGTTACCTTATGATTCTATTATTAGAACAAATTATGATGTTGATGCTTCATCTCTTGATGTTACTTGAGTTACACTTTCTCCGCCTAGCTGAAAGGCGTTAAAGAAAAGCGCTTATGGGAGACAACCCATGTTTTTACTACAGTATTTTTGTTTTATATTTGAGTCTTGGAAGTTGTTTACTACTGTAGCAACCTCTCCTTATCTTAGTTTTGAGTTTTGTTGTGCCAAGTAAAGTCTTTGATAGTAAAGTAAGTACTAGATTTGGATTACTGCGCAGCTCCAGATTTCTTTGCTGTCACGAATCTGGGTCTACCTCCCTGTAGGTAGCTCAGAAAATTAAGCCAATTTACGTGCATGATCCTCAGATATGTACGCAACTTTCATTCAATTTGGGAATTTTCATTTGAGCAAGTCTGGTGGCCTAATAAAATCCATCTTTACGGACTGTTCTGTTTTGACAGATTCTGCCTTTTTATTTCGCATTGCCTCTTTTGCTATGTTGGATGAATTTCTTTGATCCATTAATGTCCAGTAGCTTTATGCAATGTCCAGAAGTGTTAAGAATGATTGTGTCACCTCTGAACATGTGAATTTTTATTGTGCACTAACCCTCTAATGAGTTGTTTCGAGTTTGGTGTGGAGGAAGTTTTCAAGGATCAAGAGAGGAGTATGATGCAATATGATCAAGGAGAGTGAAAGCTCTAAGCTTGGGGATGCCCCGGTGGTTCACCCCTGCATATTATAAGAAGACTCAAGCGTCTAAGCTTGGGGATGCCCAAGGCATCCCCTTCTTTATCGACAATATTATCAGGTTCCTCCCCTAAACTATATTTTTATTCCGTCACATCTTATGCACTTTGCTTGGAGCGTCGGTTTGTTTTTGTTTTTGTTTTGTTTGAATAAAATGGATCCTAGCATTCACTTTGTGGGAGAGAGACACGCTCCGCTGTAGCATATGAACAAGTATGTCCTTAGGCTCTACTCATAGTATTCATGGCGAAGTTTCTTCTTCGTTAAATTGTTATATGGTTGGAATTGGAAAATGCTACATGTAGTAATTCTAAAATGTCTTGGATAATTTGATACTTGGCAATTGTTGTGCTCATGTTTAAGCTCTTGCATCATATACTTTGCACCCATTAATGAAGAAACACTTAGAGCTTGCTAATTGGTTTGCATATTTGGTTTCTCTAGAGTCTAGATAATATCTAGTATTGAGTTTTGAATAACAAGGAAGACGGTGTAGAGTCTTATAATGTTTACAATATGTCTTTTATGTGAGTTTTGCTGCACCGTTCATCCTTGTGTTTGTTCAAATAACCTTGCTAGCCTAAACCTTGTATCGAGAGGGAATACTTCTCATGCATCCAAAATACTTGAGCCAACCACTATGCCATTTGTGTCCACCATACCTACCTACTACATGGTATTTATCCGCCATTCCAAAGTAAATTGCTTGAGTGCTACCTTTAAAATTCCATCATTCACCTTTGCAATATATAGCTCATGGGACAAATAGCTTAAAAACTATTGTGGTATTGAATATGTACTTATGCACTTTATCTCTCATTAAGTTGCTTGTTGTGCGATAACCATGCTTCTGGGGACGCCATCAACTATTCTTTGTTGAATATCATGTGAGTTGCTATGCATGTCCGTCTTGTCCGAAGTAAGAGAGATCTACCACCTTAATGGTTGGAGCATGCATATTGTTAGAGAAGAACATTGGGCCGCTAACTAAAGCCATGATTCATGGTGGAAGTTTCAGTTTTGGACACATATCCTCAATCTCATATGAGAATAATAATTGTTGCCACATGCTTATGCATTAAAGAGGAGTCCATCATCTGTTGTCCATGTTGTCCCGGTATGGATGTCTAAGTTGAGAATAATCAAAAGCGAGAAATCCAAAATGCGAGCTTTCTCCTTAGACCTTTGTACGAGCGGCATGGAGGTACCCCATTGTGACACTTGGTTAAAACATGTGCATTGCAAAGATCCGGTAGTCCAAGCTAATTAGGACAAGGTGCGGGCACTATTAGTATACTATGCACGAGGCTTGCAACTTGTAAGATATAATTTACATAACTCATATGCTTTATTACTACCGTTGACAAAATTGTTTCATGTTTTCAAAATAAAAGCTCTAGCACAAATATAGCAATCGATGCTTTCCTCTTTGAAGGACCACTCTTTTTACTTTTATGTTGAGTCGAGTTCACCTATCTCTCTCCACCTCAAGAAGCAAACACTTGTGTGAACTGTGCATTGATTCCTACATACTTGCATATTGCACTTGTTATATTACTCTATGTTGACAATTATCCATGAGATATACATGTTACAAGTTGAAAGCAACCGCTGAAACTTAATCTTCCTTTGTGTTGCTTCAATGCCTTTACTTTGATTTATTGCTTTATGAGTTAACTCTTATGCAAGACTTATTGATGCTTGTCTTGAAGTACTATTCATGAAAAGTCTTTGCTTTATGATTCACTTGTTTACTCATGTCATTACCATTGTTTTGATCGCTGCATTCACTACATATGTTTACAAATAGTATGATCAAGCTTATGATGGCATGTCACTTCGAAATTATCTTTGTTATCGTTTTACCCGCTTCGGGACGAGCAGAACTAAGCTTGGGGATGCTGATACGTCTCCGACGTATCGATAATTTCTTATGATCCATGCCATATTATTGATGATACCTACATGTTTTATGCACACTTTATGTCATATTCGTGCATTTTACTGGAACTAACCTATTAACAAGATGCCGAAGAGCCGATTCTTTGTTTTCTGTCGTTTTTGTTTCGTAAATCCTAGTAACGAAATATTCTCGGAATTGGACGAAATCAAGACCCGGGGTCCTATTTTGCCACGAACCTTCCAGAAGACCGAAAGGGATACGAAGTGGGGCGACGAGGCGCCGCCACCATAGGGCCGCGCGGCCGAGGGGGCCCGCGCCGCCCTATGGTGTGGGCCCCTCGTCGGCCCTCCGACTCCGCCCTTCCGCCTACTTAAAGCCTCCGTCGCGAAACCCACGATGCGAAAAAACCACGATACGGAAAAACTTCCGGAGACGCCGCCGCCGCCAATCCCATCTCGGGGGATTCTCGGAGATCTCCTCCCGGCACTCTGCCGGAGAGGGGATTCGTCTCCGGAGGACTCTACACCGCCATGGTCGCCTCCGGAGTGATGAGTGAGTAGTTCACCCCTGGACTATGGGTCCATAGCAGTAGCTAGATGGTTGTCTTCTCCTCATTGTGCTTCATTGTTGGATCTTGTGAGCTGCCTAACATGATCAAGATCATCTATCTGTAATACTCTATGTTGTGTTTGTCGGGATCCGATGGATAGAGAATACCATGTTATGTTAATTATCAAGTTATTACATATGTGTTGTTTATGATCTTGCATGCTCTCCGTTATTAGTAGAGGCTCTGGCCAAGTTTTTGCTCTTAACTCCAAGAGGGAGTATTTATGCTCGATAGTGGGTTCATGCCTGCATTGACACACGGGACGAGTGACGGAAAGTTCTAAGGTTGTGTTGTGCTTGTTGCCACTAGGGATAAAACATTGGCGCTATGTCCGAGGATGTAGTTGTTGATTACATTACGCACCATACTTAATGCAATTGTCCGTTGTTTAGCAACTTAATACTTGGAAGGGGTTCGGACGATAACCCGAAGGTGGACTTTTTAGGCATAGATGCGATTGGATGGCGGTCTATGTACTTTGTCGTAATGCCCAATTAAATCTCACTATACTTATCATGACATGTATGTGCATTGTTATGCCCTCTCTATTTGTCAATTTCCCGACCGTAATTTGTTCACCCAACATGCTTTTATCTTATGGGAGAGACACCTCTAGTGAGCTGTGGACCCCGGTCCATTCTTTTAATACTCGAAATACAAATCTGCTGCAATACTTGTTTTTATTGTTTTCTCTGCAAACAATCATCTTCCACACAATACGGTTAATCCTTTGTTACAGCAAGCCGGTGAGATTGACAACCTCACTTGTTTCGTTGGGGCAAAGTACTTTGGTTGTGTTGTGCAGGTTCCACGTTGGCGCCGGAATCTCGGTGTTGCGCCGCACTACATCCCGCCGCCATCAACCTTCAACGTGCTTCTTGGCTCCTCCTGGTTCGATAAACCTTGGTTTCTTTCGAGGGAAAACTTGCTCGCTGTGCGCATCATACCTTCCTCTTGGGGTTCCCAACGAACGTGTGAAATACACGCCATCAGCTGTCACCTTCACACTACGAAAGGAGGAATAGATCACATCAATACCATCATAGCAATAGTTAACTTCATAATCTACAAGAGATCACAATCATACGCCAAGTACTACACGATGCACACCTCTGTCACCATTACACCGTGCGGGAGGAATAAACTACTTTAATAACATCACTAGAGTAGCACACGGATAAATTGTGATACAAACACATTGCAATCATAAAGGGATATAAATAAGCACTTCACTATGCCATTCATAACGAGTGAATAAGTATTACGTGAAATATAGCCTAAGAGACCCACACGGTGCACACACTTGTCACCTTTACACACGTGGGACAAGGAGTCTCCGGTGATCACATAAGTAAAACCCACTTGACTAGCATAATGACATCTAGATTACAAGCATCATCGTATGAATCTCAATCATGTAAGGCAGCTCATGAGATTATTGTATTGAAGTACATATGAGAGAGATTAACCACATAGCTGCCGGTACAGCCCCAAGCCTCGATGGAGAACTACTCCCTCCTCATGGGAGACAGCAGCGTTGATGGAGATGGCGGTGGTGTCGATGGAGGAGCCTTCCGGGGGCACTTCCCCGTCCCGGCGGCGTGCCGGAACAGAGACTCCTGTCCCCCAGATCTTGGCTTCGCGATGGCGGCGGCTCTGGAAGGTTTCTCGTACCGTGGCTTTTTTCGTATCGTGTTTTAGGTCAGGGACCTTTATATAGGCGAAGAGGCGGAGTCGGGGAGGCGACGAGGCGGTGACACACTAGGGGGGCGCGCCCCCCCTAGGCCGCGCCGCCCTGTCATCTGGGGGCCCAGTGGCCCCCCTCTGGCGACTCTCGGGTGTTCTGGAAGCTTCGTGGAAAAATAGGGTGCTGGGCCTTGATTTCGTCCGATTCCGAGAATATTTCCTTACTAGGTTTCTGGAACCAAAAAGAGCAGAAAATAGGAACCGGCCCTTCGGCATCTCGTCAATAGGTTAGTTCCGGAAAACGCATAAATATGACATATAATGTGTACAAAACATGTAGATATCATCAATAATGTGGCATGGAACATAAGAAATTATCGATACGTCGGAGACGTATCAACTGTCTACAGGAATAGAAGCGTGTGTAGACATC
>NC_061510.1:174320356-174365565 GCF_022539505.1 Lolium rigidum
TTAACACAAAGACACCAAACCTTTCTTCAGCACCTAACTCAATAAAACATTAGCTACAGCCCTCTACGTCTAGAAAACCTCGCTTAAAGTCCACAAGAGACAATGCAAAAAACAGAGACAGAATCTGCCAAAACAGAACAGCCAAGTAAAGACGAATTTTAAATAAATACTTCCGTTGCTCAAATCAGAAAACTCAAAACTAATGAAAGTTGCGTACATATCTGGGGAACACGCAAGTAAATTGGCATATTTTTCTGAGTTACCTACAGAGAAAACAGCCCAGATTCGTGACAGATAGAAATCTGTTTCTGCGCAGAAATCCAAATCTAGTATCAACCTTCGATTAGAGGCTTCACTTGGCACAACAATACACAAAACTAAGATAAGGAGAAGTTGCTACAGTAGTAAACAAATTCCAAGACACAAATATAAAACAAAGTACTGTAGTAAAATAACACATGGGTTATCTCCCAAGAAGTTCTTTCTTTATAGCCATTAAGATGGGCTCGGCAGTTTTAATGATGCACTCCCAAGAAATAGTATTTGAAGCAAAAGAGAGCATCAAAAAGCAAATTCAAAACACATTTAAGTCTCACATGCTTCCTATGCATAGGAATCTTGTAAATAAACAAGTTCATGAAAAGCAAAGTAACAAGCATAGGAAGATAGAACAAGTGTAACTTCAAAATTTTAAGCACATAGAGAGGTGTATTAGTACCATGAAAATTTCTACCACTATATTTTCCTCTCTCATAATAATTTTCAGTAGCTTCATGAACAAACTCAACAATATAACTATCGCATGCAGCATACTTTTCATGATTTCCAAACACATAATTTTTATCAAGTTCAAGAATAGTGGAATTAAAACTTTCAAACTTACTTTTATTAATAATATAACAAGGTAGTTGATCAATCTCAATAGATATGGGACTCATAGAATAAGTCAAGAACTCTCCAATCCCATTTTCATTAGTAGTACAATTAATATTATCAAGTAACATAGGACCATCATCTAGAGCTTTATCATAGACATTTGCCAAACAAAATTCTTTAGTACCATGCATTTCGACATCAGGCACAAACAAAGCATTATCATAAGATTTATCAAAGTAGCATGGATTATCATATATAACAGTAGCATAATTATTTTCACAAGTCTTACTCATAGGTAGTATTTCAAGAGAATCCACAGAACATAACATTCAACCTCTTCCGGTAAGCATGGAGGACAATCAAATAGTGTAAGAGATAAAGAGTTACTCTCATTAGAAGGTTGGCATGGGTAGCTAATCCATTCTTCCTCCTTTTGTTCGTCGCTCTCCTCTTCTTTTTCATCCAATGAGCTTTCGAGTTCATCAATTTCCTCCTCTCTTTCATCCAATGAGCTTTCGGGTTCATCAATTTCTTCTTCCACCGGTTCCTGCAAATTGTGAGTGCATTCTTGTGCATTAATGTGTCTCTCTTTATAATCAAGGATATAAGGATTCCTATCTGTAGCATTCTATGCAAGAATTAAGGATAGTAGAGACATAATCTTTAAGGTCCTTACAAATAGCACAAGTTTCATAATTCTCAACCATGAAGGATTCTATCTCGGAGGCTCCCATAAATAAGACAAATTGTTCTACCTCTTCGAACCCATAATGAATATAGCAATTCCGATTATAGTTCTCAATTAAAAATTCCTCACTAAAGCCACATTGAAATTTAAGATGTTTAGTATCCTGTTGAGAGCAACAGTTTATATCATGGCGTCTAAGCAAGATTCTAGCCATTGTATTCAATTTTTCCATCATAGCACTCATTATTTTACCAGTTCTTGATTCTCTATAATTATTATAACATTCTATAAGCTCCAAGTAGGTTGTTGGTTCTCCCATAACAGCAGTTTTTAATTTTTTGATTTTTCAAATTTTTATGGATTTTTTGATATATGAGGAAAATAAAACAAAACAAAAACTAACTAAGCAAAAGTAAACTAAGCAAAATAAAACTAGAAAGAAATAAACTAAGCACAAATAAACTAGACAAAAGTAAACTAAGCAAAATAAAATAAAACAAAATAAAAACAGAGAGAGAGGTAGAGTGTACTCCCCAGGTGAACTTATGAGTAGAGCTATGCCTCCCCGAGCAACGGCGCCGAGAAAACGAGTCTTGATGACCCACAAGTATAGGGGATCGCGGCAGTCTTCGAGGGAAGTAAAACCCAAATTTATTGATTCGACACAAGGGGAGGTAAAGAATACTTATAAGCCTTAACAACTGAGTTGTCAATTCAGCTGCACCTGGAAAAACACTAGTAACAGGGGTGATGTGAAAGTAGCAATAATATGAGAGCAGTAGTAACAGTAACACAGCAGCAGTAATAGCAATATGAGAGCAATGGCACAAGAAGATAGTTGATACTACTTCCAATGACATGTAGAACGAGTATATAATGATGAAAGATGGACCGGGGTTCCCAGCTATCTACACTAGTGGCAACTCTCCAATAACAAGTGTTGGGTGAACAAATTACGATCGGGCAATTGATAGGATTGAAATAGCATTAAGACAGAATATCAAGATCATTAATCATGTAGGCATGTTTTCCAATAATAGTCGTACGTGCTCGCAATGAGAAACTTGCACAACATCTTTTGTCCTACCAGCCGGTGGCGGCCAGGCCTCTAGGGAATCTACTCGGAAATTAAGGTACTCCTTTTAATAGAGCACCGGAGCAAAGCATTAACACTCCGTGAAAACATGTGATCCTCATATCTAAGCCTTTCCCTCCGGTTGTCCCAATTTCTGTCACTTTGGGGCCTTTGGTTCCGGACATAGACATGTGCATACAACTTGTAGATACAATCTAAGCAATAAGTATAGAGCTCAAATCTAAGATCATGCCACTTGGGCCCTAGTGACAAGCATTAAACACAACAAGATTGCAGCAACAATAACTTCATAAACTTTGTAGATAGACAATCATAACGTAACAATCCATCGGATCCCGACAAACACAACACCGATTACATCAGATGAATCTCAATCATGTAAGGCAGCTCATGAGATCATTGTATTGAAGTACATGGGAGAGATGATACCAACTAGCTACAGCTAGAACCCGTAGTCCATGGGGGAACTACTCACGGAGCATGATGGAGGCGATGGCGTTGATGGAGATGGCTTCCGGGGCACTTCCCCGTCCCGGCAGGGTGCCGGAACGAGACTTCGTCCCCCGAATTGGAGTTTCGCGATGGTGGCGGCGCCCCGGAGTCTTTCCGGAGTTTCGTCAATTGGTACTGCGTTTTTAGGTCGAAAGGGGTTTTATAGGCGAAGAGGCGGCGCAGGGGGCACACAGGGGCGCCTCACCCTAGGCTGGCGCGGGCCCAGGCTAGGCCGCGCCGCCTTAGGGTGTGGTGGCCCTCTGGCCCCTCTCCGACTCTTCTTCGGTGTTCGGATGCTTCCGGGAAAAATAGGAGGTTTGGCGTTGATTTCGTCCAATTCCGAGAATATTGCCCGAACAGCCTTTCTCGGAACCAAAAACAGCAGAAAACGAGAACCGGCACCGTGGCATCTTCTTAATAGGTTAGTTCCGGAAAACGCATAAAAACATTATAAAGTGCAAGCAAAACATGTAAGTATTGTTATAAAACAAGCATGGAACGACAGAAATTATGGATACGTCGGGGACGTATCATCGGGCGACGGAGAGGGCGACGCAGGAGTCGCGAGAGAGAAATTAGGGTTAGGGTTCAGTCGCGCGAGAGAGGTGAGAGAAGTGAGGCTGGTCGAGCCAGACCAGGTGGGTCGGTTCGACCTAACCCACTGGGTTGCACCGACAGGTGGGCCCAGGGGCAATTTGGTCATTTCCAAATTCTCCTTAAACTGAAATTTTGCCTAAATTTTAAAAATTAAATATAACTCTAAAAAAATAGAGAAAATATGCAAACCACTTAAAATTTTATCCTCTATCCAAATAAAATATGAGATATAATTTGAGAGACAACTAACTTTGAATCATTATTTAATTCAAAGAAAAAGGATTAATAAAGAATCATTAAAAATAAGATCATATTTTTTAATGATTAAATGAGTCTATAAATTAGAAAGGACTTCAAAATAACTTGGCAATATTCCAAGTTAATATTTTCACTCTTAAGGAGAAATCATAAATTGTTCTTATTCGACACCTCCGACATGAAATAACAAAACACCGGGAAGGGGGAACCAATCCCTAAAAATGGAAAGCATGCATATTTGAATCTTTGACCATTGCCCTTATCGGACAATGATGCTATCTTTCAGAAACAGAGGACAAGAGTTAGTCCACACCATCCAACTGCAATACTTTGCAGTCTTCAGGCAAGTTCATCGCTTGCTCATGTTACTTTGAGTATTTTTACCAAATTACTTGCAAAATACTATGCTTATCACTCTTGCATGAAAAGCAAAGATGTTAATTTCATAACTATGAATATGACTAAGTGGTGGGCACTGGAACCATGGTATGAGTATGGTGGAGGTTCATTGCAGGGGTTTATATCCATCTAGGGTTAACAACCAATGTCGTCCAGTGATTCTTGTGCCGTAAAACTCGTGTTAACCATAAGATCTGGAGTGGGACGGAGTAGTCAATTGTATTTCTTCCTCTCGTACATCAACGGATGCGCTTGATGTAGCAGTTGTGTCTTGCGAGAACAATCGGTGGGTGGGAATCCCATTCTAATTCCCCACGGTAATGCGGTCTATGATGGGTTGCAACGGTCGGCGAAGGACCATGGTTGCGACCTGGTAGTTGTCGAGGTCGAAAGATATCCAAGTGATATAGCCCGGCGAGGACCCAAGGTCGGAATTGCAACAAAGGGTGGGTGTGCGAGGTCGCGGGGAAATGCAATATTGACTAGGATCTTATACCGGGCCTCACACCAATGAAGTGTGGACGGGAAAGCTGCCCGGTTGGCACCAAGGTTAAGATCTCTTATGGGTAAAGCAACACACCTCTGCAGAGTGTAATGAATCGTGACCTGTCACTCCTTGTTCCGGGAGTTGGAACTGTGAACGTTGCCGGAAAGGAACTCCATGAAGTTCTAGTAAACCGGTGAAGGCTGACGGACATAGTTCTTCTGAATAAAAGAAACCTTTTGAAGAAATGATTATGAAAACCTGCATTGGTATTAGACTTTCTGGCCTAATACCGTAGCTAGTGCATTAAACATCTCTTTCCTATAATGAACTTGTTGAGTACGCTCGTACTCATTCCTCTTATAATCCCCTGCTTAGATTGTCTGAATCATCTTGAGGAAGCCACCGAAGGACCAGGTGGAGCAGAAGGGATCTGCTACGAAGAGCCAGACCTCTCTGGAGGGATAGAGGGGGTCGACTACCTTATCGTCTACAGAATCGGGGAGGTTCTAGAAGGAGAACAAGTGTGAACCACCGTAGTGGTAGTAGTAGTCGAGCAGCATGAACACTTTAGCATTTAGCTGCTCGAGTCGAATAATGTATAACTTAGTAAGACTTCTATTAAGTAAGTTAAGTAAGGTTCAACCCGAACCTAGGAGTAAACCTCTATAGATCCAGGAAGAGCTCCAAGTTGATGTACATATATGGATTGTAATAATATGTGAATGAGTTTGAGACCAGCTATGTTTCTGTTGTACTACTCTGAGAGATGTAATATTTGCGGATTGGTACTTCGCGAATGTTATATCAACAATTGGCATGCTACAACATGCAGTGGTATGTAGGGTCACCACACTAGAGTAGTGTGATAATGGGTAACCAATTGGAAAGTTTGACCATAAGTGTAACTTTACCTAAGATTAAGTGTAGATAGAATTAAAATGATCCATGTGAGAGATTAAAAAATTGATTTTTTTTACCAAAATTCGAGCCAGAATTACCAAACGATCGTTAGTTCTATGCTGATGGTTAGGCTGTGCCTACGGCAAATGTGCTTATGCCGAGGCCATATTGTTTCAATGGCCACCGTCGACACATCCTATGCAAGCCATCGGCACCTTGACTGGTTTCCGTAGTGTCATTAGATAGACAATAAAACATAGTTTCATATGGTGTCTGCAAAATATTATACTTTTCGATACATTCTTCTAAAAATTTAGTCAAACTTTACTTGGTTTGATTTTAAAAAATATATGCCTTAAATTTCAGGATGGAGTACATATCTTGCTTTTACCCTATTACCTACATGAAGATAAGAAACCACGTGCACGTTTGAGAACATAAATTGACAACTTAAACCTCTTTATTCATTGCTAATAAGAGTTACATCACTTAACATAAGAGGAATAATGTGTGCAACATGGTTTAAAAATCACTTGCACGTGCGATATAGATGGCACACGACTAAAAACTACCAACCTTGTATGATACGCTACACACTGTTCGTTTACGTAGGAGATATTCATGCAAAACAAGCCGCGCACGTTATGGTAGGTTTACAGAAGTGTGATTGCTTACTAGGGTGTTTTTAAAGAAAATTATGTCCATTAAATAATTTCAGCTATACTTTAAATTTGGTTTTTATTTATTTAAACAATAGAATGTAGTAAAATAGTTGGGAACAACTTGAAACTAGTTCACAACCTTTCTGGTATGGACGTATGGTATAGCGTATATACAAAATATATCGCAATTTTTGCTTAATAGGCAACCCCTTTTTATTCATTTAAAAATCGGAAACTTAAATTATCCACAACAAGATGCGGTTTTAATTGGTATGCAGCAAATTTGAAGTCATAAACATGGTCCTTATGGTTGCATTCCATTAAAATATCATTTGATGAGTGAAGCGTGTATTTTTGAATTGTGTCAAGATAATATTTTGGTGCACACTTTGTACACGTAATATCACTCTCTATCAAGTTTAGGATTTTCAAGGAGTCTTTTTTACATACTATATTAATTTATTCAAAATGCCATGCAAATACAAGTCATAATTTTCAACAAACAAACAATTGAATTTCTTCTTTTGATGGATCTTCGCAACATTTGCACATAGTGCATAAATATATTTTCATGATTTTCTAATCCTTATTTCACATATGTGTGGCTCATATTTCAATTGCTTTAATAACTTTATGCAAATAAATTTAAACAATAGAATGTGATTAGTCCGTTGGATTTTTTTGGAACTCTTACGCAAACTTTTAAATATGATATAGAGAATGTGTAAAATATATAGATATAATTATGAAAATATATTTTTACTATTTTTTATATGAAACTTCTTGTATACATGGTGTGTGCGCGCGTGTATGGGCGGGGGAGGGGGGCACACGATTATGCATACTATTAAGTTGAGTGCATACTAACCCACCCGGATCAAATTAAAGTAGACAAAACACAAACCTTTTTATTATATATCCTGACAGAGTCACCATGCAAGTACGCATACTCGCGGGCGCATGAACACTTACTTCCCGGGCAATGGATCCATAGAAGTTTGTCGATACATAGAAATGTAGGGACGAATGTGAGACATCGACGGATGTATGGTATATGAAATGCAGTCAGGAGAAAGCAAACGTTCTTGTGAAGGGTTTGCGAGGGCAAAGGTTGCTAGCAGACACGGAGAAGGGACCGGCGACAGGAGGGAATGGTGTTGGTGGCGTCATCCCCTCCTCGAATTTGAAGAAAGGGGGAAAGAGAAGTAGACATATTGTTAAAGGAACATTTGCCATAGGACATCGTTATTTTTTGGCGTTTGCCAAAACACACAATACAATTTTGTGTTTTTACCTAGTACCATTACAATTTTGTGGCATATTTGCCGGAACACATCGCATGACACAAAATGGAAAGTTTGAAAATTTTGTATGGTATGAACATGCTATGACCGGTTTTGAAGATAATGTGCAAGTCTTTCCCCTTTTAGCCATAGAATGTGTTCCGATAAATGAGAAATTCAATTCGGCTCCCGGGTGCGTATGCACCCTCTACCAAAAAATTATATTTCGAAAAGTCGAAAAATTTTAACAAAAATTTTTACATGTACATCTTTATAATATATGTTCGTTCATCAAGTTTCACGAAAAACCAATATTTTTTGTGGTCTATATAAAAAAGAGAAAACTTATCTTGCGAAAAGCATTATTTTTAGCACTGACTTTTATCTTTTTTACACACGTCACATGATAAGTCGATTTTTTATGAAACAACTTTGTAAGCGTGTAGCACGAGAAGATTTACATGCGACTTTTTGGTTTCAATTTTTTTGAAATTCAAAATATGTGTAACATGTGTATTTCAAAATAGAGGGAGCATATGGTCCCATGTTCCAAAACACCACTCCCCCGATAAATGTGCTATAAAATTGTAATGCTACATAGAAAAAATACAATCGAGGAGTGTGTTTAAGCGAACGAGCAGAGACTGATTGAAGAGATTCTTTAGCAAAACCACAATACAAGAATTCTTTGCATCTCTCTGTGCCGGACCTGTTGGAATAGTCATAATAAAGTAAAAATGCCGATGGAAAATCTTTCACCCATGACCAAGTACTGGCGCAGGTGAGGAGATCAGCACTTGAGTTCCAGGACTTCTTTAGCAGACCCGTTGGAACTAAACTGACGGTGGTGGATTACTGGAAGCCCCGAAGCTCGGATGTGCTAAAGATCAACATCGGTGGTAGCTTCCAGGCTGAAGAGGGAAAGGGAGGCTGGGGCTTTGTTATCAGAGAGTCAGATGGTGATGTTGTGGGAAGATGTGTCTCACGCAGCGTCTAGGGCGACGCTCGGGCGACTTGGGGGGCGACACGGGTTCCCCCTCATCCCCGCGCCTCCGGTGGGCGGACGGCCGCCGCCGGGGTCGGCGCTCCGACGACTTGCACCTCCCCAAGCTCTCCGTGCTGTGCGGCAACAGGTACGCTGCCCTCCTCTCCCCCTCCGACGAGGACCTCTCTGAAGACGACGACGTTTCTTCCCCCCTTCCCCGATCTTCCCAGATCTCGCTTGGCTGCTTCCTGGGACCTGGGCTGAGGGAGCCCTCGTCGCCTGCGAACTGTTCCTCCGCGCTCCCCAGTTCGCTGGATCTTGTGGCAGCCCCGACGGGCGGGTGCCCACCGCCACCGCCCTCCGCTCCGGGCAACAAGGACTTTCCCCCTCTTCCGTCTCATGGTGAGCGGAGGAGTCCTCCCTTCTACCAGGTTCTGCCCCGGGAAATCCGCATCGGGGCGCTGCCCGTGCCCTTGCCGGCTCCCTGCGGCGGGCGGACGGCGGCGGCGCAGTCCAGCGACGGTGGTCTAGGGTTTCCGCTGTCCTTCGGTGCGGGTGGGCCCGTGCTGACGGCCCGGATACCGTTGGGCCAGTCTGCCCTGTTGGGCCAGGAGGATGTTGGGCCTCTGGCCCCAGAGCCCGGGTCGCGGCCCACCTCGACCGCTCCAAGCGTGGATGGCTCCCACGTGTCCCTAGGGTTGGGGTCGACGGGTGGGATCGCTTCCGAGGGCAAAAGTTGCAACTGGGACGGTTCTACCCCTCCGCCGCCAACTTATAAGTGGTTCTGGCTCAGAGTCGGAACCCTAGATCCAGTTCTTGGCTTCCCTGCTCCCCGCCGCGACGTGCGCAGAAATCTCCGCTTCGCCAAATCCCTCCACTCCTCCACCGATCCCACCTCCGGCGACCCCATCTGGTCCTTGGTCCCCATGGATCGGGAGAGAAACTACAGGGGCAAGCGCTCCTTCGACGCCTTGGACGACAACCGCGCGAGTTCCAGGGACCGCGAACTCCGCCAGCGCCTTGAGCGTGAGGAAGAAGAACACCGACGCCAGCAGGCACACCGTGACCAAGCCAGAGACAGTGAGCGCTCAAGCTACAACCAGCACCGCCGTTCTGAGCACCAGCAGTACCCCCCGCCGCCACCTCCTCCTCCTCCCCCAGCTGGACCGCGAGGGCGCGACCATGCTCGGGGAGGACAGAAGCGGCATCCAAAGGCGCCAAGGATCCCGCAAGGGGCTGGTCCTGTCCAAGCTGCTCCTGGGCTGGCTGCTGGAGGGTCCAGCAGCACCCAAAGCCAGGATGCAACCCACATTACGTGCTACAATTGTGGGAATCAAGGCCATGTCCAGGCAGATTGCACCGCGGAAGCCTTCTGTGTGAAGTGCAAGAAGCACGGCCACCCAACGGCTATGTGTGCTACCTTCTCCAAAGCCCTGGACCCCTACTGGGCGGGATTCGGAGGAAACCGGAAAGGCTTCTTCTGCTGCGAGGTGCCTGACGAGGAGATGTACCAGCCCGCAACCAACTCTGCGCTTATCATCCTTGAGAAAGAGGGCCTCAATGAAGAACAGCTCGAAGATGAGCTTAAGGACTTGGTGGATGACAACTGGGCGTGGCAGGTGTGCAAACTAAATGGCTCTGACTACTCAGTCATTTTCCCTTCCAAAGAGAGCCTGCGTATGGCGATTAGGGGCGGCGGCATCACCTTACCTATGAGCAAGACCAAGGCCATCGTCACGATCCCCACGGATGACCCGCTGGTGGTGGAGAAACTGGAAGAGGTGTGGGTTCACCTCTTCGGTGTGCCGCCCCCACTGCGACGCGCTGATCGCCTCCTCCTTAGCACCCGTGAAGTGGGAAGACCCATTGCGGTGGATGTGGACTCCCTTGATCACCCTAATGGCCCCATCAAGATGGCGTTTGGCTGCCAAGTCCCTGTTCAGCTGCAAGAGCATATCACGCTGTTTGTCAACATGCAAGGATTCAGGATTCGCATTGTGCCAATCTCCAAGGACCCTGCAGAGGAAACTAACAATGGCCCCCCTTCCCCACCGGCCAAGAACGGAGAGGATGACAAAGATGAAGACCAAGAAGAAACGGATGAAGATAGGTGGGACCAAAGACGGAAGAAGCACACCGACAAGGGCAAGAACACGCCGGCGTCTGCTCCTGCCGGGGGAAACGAAGGTTTTGCGAGGAAATCTGTCCCGCTTGCGACCACGGTCGGGTCCCCTCACTCGCCTTCCGTCTGTCGTGAGATCCAGCCGCACATGACCACGCTCCCTGCGTCTGCCTTTAGCCAATACGGCTCGAACCTAACGGAGCAAGGAGACATCTTCCCTACTGTGGCCAACATCATCAAACAAGTGATTGCCTCTCCTCCAATCTCGTCCCCGCGACGCTCAGACTTGGAGCAACTGCAGCTCTCTACCTCCTTGTCCTCGCTCAATGAAGAAACGGATGATGGTCAGTCCTATCTGACGCCAGGGAAGGCGCTGTCCTTGAACACTAAAGAAAAGGCCGAGATTGGTTGGCACAGCCCAGCTTCAGGGGAATCTGCGGCTTCCGCTCTCCAGGCCAGTGAGAGACGCAGCAAAAGCAACAACGATCGTCCTTCTAGGAAGCTCATGCTGGAAGCTGCCGGGTCGCAGCTCTTTGCTGATGAAGCCGCCTTTTCCGGGGAGGAGTTGGCGAAGTCCTCGCTCCACCAGGCCCCTGCCATCAAGGATTCTGCAGCAACACCGCATGTTCTCCTGGAAGAATGCCCCATCCCGGCGCTGGGGGCGACGGTGGCACGTGCGCCACGCACCAAGGCATGTACCTCTGACGCTCTCAGGAAGAGCGCGCGCAGCGCGGGAGTGGCGGACGAACCAGTGCTGGCCAGAGCCATCCGCCTCGCCAACGACAAGAATGCCCCTGCCTCCTCCACTCCAGGTAATGTTGATTCGCCCAATTTTACCGCTTTCCAATCTGTTCCGATCGATAAGCTGCTCTCAGTGGCACACGACAGCTGCGTCATTTTCCCCTCCTCATCCCTGGGCCCTCCCGAGAAAATCATCTCCTTGATTCAAGCTAGAGAACTTGCACAAGCTGATCTGGCAGCGGCAAGACACAAAGCGGAGGTGGAGGCAGCCAAGACTCAGCCTGCGACAACGGTCGGGAAGGACCCCCTGGTGCCACAAGAAGGGCTTGTGGTACAAACAGGGGAGGACACCGCTGACCTTGGTAACAAGGAGAAACCCACCAAAAAGGGGAAGGTAACTAAGAAGCAATACCCTGTGGGACCAAGACCGCTAACCCGCCAAGCACGGGCTCAAGGAAGGGTTTCCAAATGAGATGCCTCTTTTGGAATATTCGAGGGTTCGGTCGTAGGGGGCGACGAACTCTCTTGAAGGACTACCTCCGGGATCATAAGATTGACATAGTGATTCTCCAGGAAACGATTAAACAGGATTTCACTGACTTGGAGTTGCGCAGCTTAGAGGTTGGCGACAAATTTTTCTGGTGCTGGCTCCCGGCTAACGGGCACTCCGGGGGAATGCTCATGGGAGTCCGGGACAGCACCTTTGAAGTTGGTGTGGTAGATATGGGCCTTTTCTACCTCAGTACCTCTATCCTCCATCGGGCGACCAAGCGGATTATGACGATCATTGGGATCTACGGCCCCGCGGATCATGGGCGATCCAGGGCCTTCCTCGAGGAAATCTCAGCCAAGGTGGCTAGAACCAATTCCCCTCTCCTCATGGGCGGAGACTTCAACCTCATCAGGGCGGCCTGTGACAAGAACAACGATCATCTTAACTGGAGACTGATAGATCTTTTCAACGAGCATATTGCTGCCTGGGCGCTTCGGGAAATCCCACGTTCCGGGGCTAGGTTTACTTGGACGAATCGCCAACTCAATCCCGTCCGATCGGTCCTTGATCGGGTGTTCATATCTCCGGCGTTGGAAGGCTTCTTTCCTCTGTGCTCTCTGGCTGCGGAAACGAGCCTGGGTTCCGATCATACCCCGCTTATCTTCGACTCCGGCGAAGGGCTGCCGGAGCGAAGTAATCGCTTCTTCTTCGAATCGGGCTGGTTCGAACGACAGGAATTCCTTCCCATGCTTCACACCACCTGGCTCAATCTTTCGGCCAAAGTTGGGGGCCGGGATATCATTGACTGGTGGCAGTTTATGTCTGGTGGTCTGCGCCAACACCTCCGGGGGTGGGCTCGCAACCTCGGCTTGACCAGCAAACGGGAGAAAGAACACCTGATGTCCCAGATTATGCAGCTTGATGTTCAGGCCGACTCCAGTGGTTTGGACGAGGATGAATGGGCACAAAGATATTATCTCGAAGACCAGCTCCTCCAAATCGTCAGTGCGGAAGAGGAGTACTGGCGCCAGAGAGGAAGGGTCAAATGGGCGCTCCAGGGGGACGCAAACACGGCCTATTTTCATGCGGTGGCCAACGGGCGGAGACGAAAGTGCACGATCTCCACGCTTAATCTCGGGAGCGAAATCATGAACGATTCCAGGAAGACTCAGGCGGCTATTTATGACTTCTACCGTGACCTGCTCGGATCGGCGGGTAGTCGTTCCTGTAGCCTGTCTCCAAGGACTTGGCCGTCGCACGCCCAGGTTTCAAGGGAGGACAACAATCACCTCATGGTTACTTTCTCTGAATCGGAGTTGGATTCCATTATCCGGGAGATGAAATCCGACACGGCCCCCGGTCCTGATGGCTTCCCTATCCTGTTCTTCAAGCACTTTTGGCCCAATGTTAAGCTTGGGGTACTTCACATTCTCAACGATTTTATGCTGTGACGCATAGACATCTCACGCCTAAACTTCGCCATCCTCACCCTTATCCCGAAAGTCCATGGGGCGGACCTTGTTTCCCAGTTCCGCCCAATCGCCCTCATCAATGTGATCTTCAAGATTGTTTCCAAGGCGTTTGCTTATCGTCTGGACCCTATCGCCCATAAAACCATAAGTCTGAATCAGACGGCTTTCATTAAAGGGAGAAACCTGCTGGAAGGTCCCCTTGCTCTCATCGAGATCGTGCATGAGCTGCGCTCTAAGAAATTGGGAGGTATCCTCCTTAAACTAGACTTCGAGAAGGCTTACAACCGGGTGAACTGGGAGTTCCTGGCGGAAGTGCTTCGGTGTAAAGGTTTTGAAGAAGCCTATATCCACAGAGTGTTACAATTAGTTTCCGGCGGCCAGACTGCCATCTCCATCAACGGGGTGATCGGCCCTTACTTCAGGAACAAAAGAGGGGTGCGGCAAGGGGACCCGCTATCCCCTCTCCTGTTTAACTTCATTGGTGAGGCCCTGTCGGGTATCCTTTCCGCCGCTGGAGCAGCTGGCCACTTACAGGGGGTGGTTCCACATCTGATCCCCGGAGGAATCTCTCATCTCCAATATGCGGATGACACGCTAATTCTCATCCAGAACTCGGAAGAAAACATAGCCAACCTCAAATTTCTGCTGATGTGCTTTGAAGACATGTCCGGCTTGAAGATCAACTACCATAAGAGCGAAGTCATCGTGATGGGCCAACCCCCTGAGGAGCAACAGAGAATTGCTAACAAGCTTAACTGTAAACGAGGATCCTTTCCCTTCATGTACCTTGGGCTCCCTATCTCGGATAGGAAACTCCGCCTTGAACAATGGCTGTTCTTGGTCCGCAAACTAGCCGGTAGAATTGAACCTTGGCTGAGTAAACTCCTCACCTCCGGGGGCAGACTGATCCTGTCCAATGCTTGCCTGGATAGTATTCCCATCTTTGCCATGGGCCTGTTCCTTTTACATGATGGGATCCATGCGAAATTCGACTCACACCGCTCCAAGTTTTTCTGGGAAGGAGCGGGCAATAAGCGTAAGTACCATATGGTCAATTGGCCTTCGGTTTGCCGGCCGAAATCCTTGGGAGGGTTAGGCCTGCTTAACTCAAAAAAGATGAATATTGCTCTGCTGTCCAAGTGGGTTTGGAAGCTTTACCAAGACGAGCCATCTATCTGGGCGTCGATTATCAAAGCCAAGTATCGCGATGCCGATAACCTGTTCGAGGGCTCCGGACACGGGGGCTCGCAATTTTGGAAAGCCCTACACAAGATTAAGCACTTCTTCAAGCTTGGAGCGAAACACCTTATTGGTGACGGCCGACGCACCTTCTTCTGGACTGACTGGTGGTGCAGTGATCAGCCCATCAAGGAGTTGTTCCCCGAGCTTTTCAACATCTGTGACAATCCGAATCTCTTGGTAGCTGATGCCCTTGAGTCTGGGGAACTCAATATCACTTTCCGTCGCTCGCTCAACTCGGATGGGAGACGCCGGTGGATCCAACTGGGGTCGCTCCTTGAGCCTTTTACCCTCTCTAGGGGCAAAGACAAAGTTTTTTGGCACCTGGAACCCTCGGGCAAGTTTTCGGTGCAATCGCTCTACGCCAAGCTCTCTCAGGGGGCGTCTGTTGCATATCACAAGGACGTATGGTCCGCCAAAGTGCCCTTGAAGATCAAGATTTTCGCCTGGCAGCTCATCCTCGACAGATTGCCTTCCAGCCAACAAATTGCGACGCGCCACGGCCCTGCCTCGGGCAGCTGCGCGCTGTGCGGACAGACGGAAGATGCTGGGCATATCTTCTTTTCGTGCTCCCTGGCAAAGTTCGCTTGGTGCGCCATCCGTCAGATTCTTGACTGTAACTGGAATCCTGGGAACTTCCCACAGTTTCATGCCATCCTTTCCAGCCTTGCGGGAAGGGCCCGTAGACTAGTGTGGTTTCTTTTCCTTGCTCAATCGTGGGCCCTGTGGAACATTCGTAATAAACTCACAATTGAGAGAAAAGTTATTAACCATCCTGCTAATGTGATTTTCAAAACTGCTCTTTTTATACAGCTCTGGATCGGCAAGGCAAAGCCAAGCGACCGGGAGGGCCTCCGGTGGGTGGAAAACAAGCTGAGGGAGCTCTACGCCGCCGTGAGACCAGGACTCTCAAGTCAGTGAAGACGCAGTGATCTTGCCCTCGGCGGTCTGCCTGTGACAGTGCCACGCGCGATGTGTTGTTGCTGTTTCTTCATGTGTTATCCTACCCTAGCTGTTGTCTTTGGCTAAGCTGTATGCCGCAGCATTGTATAACTCTTTGAACCTTGTGGGCTTTATTAATTTAAAGTCGGGCACGTTGTTGCCTAGTATCTAAAAAGATGGTGATGTTGTGGCTCCGGTGCAGGCAAAGTGGAGTATGCTCAAGATGCTCTACAAACCAAAGCTGAAGCTTGTATTCATGCATTGTCATATGCCCAGCAGTGGGACACGTACAAAATACAGGAAAATTGCTTGTTCATGCAGTTAAGTCGAAGGAGTACGATATTACCCAAATGGGGTGTTGTCCCGTGAAATCAAGGCTTTAGCATGCTTAATTTTTTTTTCTTTTTCGATTTCATATTACTGTTGGGCTTGTAATACTGTTGCTGATGCTTTAGCGAAATTTGGAGCAAAGATGGTCTCGGAACCCTAAGCCGTATGGTTGGGCCATGTACCCACCTTTGCCCAGTGGTTGCCAGCGATTTTGCTACGCACGTTTGGTAATGAAAAATTGCTTTCCATGAAAACAATAATCTACCTCTGTCTACAAAAAGTATCGCAAACATTTTTAGTGGTTATATCTAAATTTAGACAAATCTCTAAAATCTTTTTATGGGAAAAAAGTGGGACGTCCGATTACTTGCCAGGCAGAGCCGGAGCATGGATGGCAACAAAGGAAGGGAGCAAGCAGCGAAGCACGCTGTCATTTTTTCTAGAGTGCGTCCCTTTCGATCTTCTCCAAGGCCTCTGTAGCAACCCCGATGGACCTCTGTAGCAACCCCGCCGCCAGCCTCACCGACGACCTAATTATCGAGATCCTCTCTCTGCTCCCGGCCAAATCGCTCTGCCGCTTCAAGTGCGTCTCCCGCCACTGGCGCCGCCTCATCTCCGACCCCGCCCACCGCAAGAGGTTCTCCCAGACCCTCTCCGGCTTCTTCTTCAACCGCATCGGGCGCTCGGGCGTGGCTCCCTCTTTCGCCGGCTTCTCGGGGTACCAGCAAGACCAGCCCTTTTCCGATCCAGCGCTGTCCTTCTCACGCGGCTACAAGCACACCGTTCTCAAGGACCACTGCAATGGTCTTCTCCTCTGCAACTGCTCGCATGAGTATCCGTCAGAAGAGTTCGATCGAGTTGTGTACAATCCCGCCACCGAGAAATGGCGAGTAGTCCCCGGGTACATGGATCGCAAGATGCCAGTGCACCTGTGTTTCGATCCGGCCGTCTCCTCGCACTTCCACCTGGTTGCGCTGCTGCAGGAAGATCGGGTTGGATGCATCAGTGGGTTGGAGATCTACTCGTCCCAGACCGGAGAGTGGAGCCACAGGGAAACTGGTTGGGATGCTGGAACTCAGATAGCTTCTGAATCAGGAAGTGTCTTCCTGCATGGCATGCTGAATTTGGTCACTGATGATCCTGCGGTAGTGGCCGTGGACATGGAGGGGAAGACATGGAGGACTATCCCTATCCGTTCGCTGCGGAATGTGGTTGCTCAAATCTTTGCTTTTGGGAGTGATGGTTTTATTTCTCAAACTCAGGGACGCCTTTGTTATGTCAGTTACACTAGGGAAAGGTATCCATCCAATCTATCTGTCTGGATCCTGGAGGACTATTGCCGCGGTGAATGGGTCCTTAAGTACAGCATCACCCCTTGTTCTTCTCAGCTTTCCAGGAAGAAAGATTTCATATTTCAGGACTACAATGTGATTGCTGTTCATCCAGAATGTTCACTGGTTTTCCTTTTCATCAAGAGTGAGAATGCTCTGGTTTCGTATGACAAGGATCGTGGTGAAGTTTCTGTTATCCGCAATCTTGAATATGATTTCTGCGGGCCATATCTTCCATATGTACCCTTGTTCTCTGAGTCACTTGCTGATCAGAACTAGAAGTGTATACCCTTTGGAGTTTGAAGTGAAGGTGCCCATTTACTACATTGGATGGGAGTGAAGCTTGGGTCGTGCGGTTCTTAACAAATTGAGGCATGAGACCTTGGTAAATCTGCTTGATCATTTGACACTTTCTGTAAGCTTGTTGATGTACTCTGGCTTGTTCTAGGAAATATTAATTAGTCAAGAAGACTGCAAAAATATGATTTTTAAAGATATATGTTTATCTGATTCTACTCTTTTGCTTGTTTATACTGTTCCTAAATATTTGCCTGCACCTATGGTACTTGTGATCCATGTGAGAGTACACGTTTCCTGTGCTTTAAAGAGGAGATTACACATGGATTTTCTCTTTCTTCTTTTGTTCTGTCGCTCAGTTGGAAAATGAATGGTGCATGGTGCACTGGCTGATTTTCTATCTGGTTGAGCGCAAACATAAAGCTTTGCACCATTCATTCCAAATGTGAATTGTAGAAGATGGTTTTGACAGATAGACTGCTGGAAGTTGCCATCACAGGCCAAAATCCTCCTTCGTCTTGGAACAGGTAAATCAAGGATATCACAGTTCTGGTGTAAATAGATACACTTATTATTTGTTCTCTCTTTTTACTCTCTGAAACCAGTACCCTGGTACTACAAGGGTGAACAAGTTTCACGTCCATACTGCTTAAGTTAAGGTGATCACGCATTCACGTTCCAATGTTTATCCTTCATGTACATCTAGATCCTACATTCTTAAATAGGATAAATGCATCCGACGTCATGTTTTGATGAGTATTATGAGCTATTCTGAGGAAGGAAATTAATGCTAGTTGTTGTGCACGAGCTCGAGTGAGTGATCCTTGTATCTTCGCCATCTGAGTAGGTAAATATTTTCGAGGCAGGATGTCCTCCAAAAACTCAAAATCAAGCTCGGGCTTCAGGGTCCTTTTTTTTAAGCTTCAAAATGTCGAATTCAAACATTCCAAAAAAAATATTCTGAAGCAAATAGGTGGACGTAGTCAATGTTGTACTCTATCATTAAAATCCCTTTCTAGTAAGGATGAGCGTGGGAGGTGCTAACGTTTAATTAGAATCCCTTTTTAGTAAGGATGAGTGTGGGAATGACTTTGGAGAAGGTCAAGTCTGCTTGGGCTCCAGTGCTCCACGGTGCACGCCTACTGTTGATAATTAGTTTAGTACTGATCTTATCATAGTGAGGGTGTTCATGAAGACCGTATATGTAGAGGGTATGAACTCGATGGACCCCCCCACCCCCGAGGCAACAATGTCAGTATGATTTATCCAGGTTTGGGCCCCTGAGAATGGCAATAGCCCTACCTCTGCTTGTATGTGAATATGGATGTAAAGATTACATAATACAACAACTAGATTTGACCTACAAAGTTAGGTCTTGATAACGGCGACCTTACTATGTTTCCAAAAAAAACCCGGGACGGGCATATTCTTATAGGAGAGCTATGAGCAGCAAACCGCGGTGTCTGAGACTTGAACCTAGGTTGCTAGGTAGCTGAACACACTCCTGCTTTAGCTAGCCATCTGACCCTCTGGTCAGGCTCACCTAACTATGTTTCCATGATGGGTTGAAACTTCATTGAGGGTTCGCGGATCCTTTATATAGAGGCACTTTCTTCGGATCCAATCGAACAAGGAAAAAAAGTCTCATTTGATGCTTTCCTAACATATGAGTGTGTTGAGCGTTTAAGAACAGGTCAGGCTCCAACAGAGTGCCCAAACCTATTTAAACTTTTTCTTTTGAGAACCACCAGGATTTTGCATAACAACAGTATTACAATCATCTCTGACCATCGGTTCAGAGTTTACAGGAATAGACTTCAACCAAAAACCTACAGTGTTGCTTAATCTTACTTGGGCAGCTAAACTGTGGGCTACACCATTGACCTCTCTCTTTACAAACGATAGGGAAACCATTTGTTTGCTTGCCATCCTTACCTTGATGTCATTGATTTTGTGGCACAGAGCCGAAAGGTTCGTACCTGCCTGGTTGATGGCTCTAACAGCATCGCAATCAGCTTCACAGACTACAGGTCCGTCAACCCAGGTTTCAGCCAAGGACAAACCATCTTGGACCCTTCAAGTTTAGCCTCCTCCGCCGAGCTGCAGCATTCCAGCCTCCTAGCGGCCGAGAAAAGCACCTCTCCATCTGTGTTACGAGCGACTACGCCAACACTTGCTTGGCCACTTCTTTCACATACGATCCATCTACATTTACCTCACTAGTGGAAAAGAGATCTTTCGTCCCAAGCAAATGTCCCCGTTTAGAACCAAACCGGGACCAATGGGGGGCATTTGTCCCGGTTCATCATGAAAATCCTTTAGTCCCGGTTCGTTTGGACCCTTTAGTCCAGGTTGGTACGAACCCTTTAGTCCAGGTTGGTAATACAATCCGGGACTAAAGGGTGGTCTATGGGGCAAAAGTCTTTACGAACCGGGACTACAGGGTTTTTTTGCCTCCCCATGCAGCTCCACACACACACACACACCCCCTGGATCGCCTTTTTTAACACTGTAAAATATAAAAGAAAATGATAGAAAATTTAAAAAATAAAATCTTTTCAGATTCTTGTATGTTATGCAACCTACTATTACGGAAAATTAACAAATTTGAGTTTTCACTTTTTTTGCAAAAAATGTCTGAAAAAGGTAAAACCGCATTAACTTTTGCGTACGATGTCGAAAAAAAAACGTGTAATATATCAAAATCATCGTGGGAAAAAGTTACATCCGAATTCACCCGGGTTTACCCGGTTAGCCAATTTTTAGATTCTCAAAATTCCAAATGAAAATATGAAAGCAGGAAGATTTTAGTTTTTGCGAGAAATTCGGAATTTTATATTTTTAAATTTTTTAAAATAATAATTACATCATGCATAAAGATTACTATTACTTAACCATAAAGTTAGCCAATTTTTAGATTTTCAAATTTTCAAGTTTGGCACAAAAATATTAAACAATAATAAATTAAAAAACTATTATAATACAAATTAAAAAAATTATAATTATAATACCATTACCACAACATGTTATTACGTCATTAGTTTTGTTTATTAAAATAATTATTTGGAATTCGAATAATAAATAAGTGTGACATCGACCAACATGTTAATAGGATTGATATGATACTAGTATCACAACATGCGTGCGAAGCACTTGGAAGCGGGATGGGAAAGGAACTTGAAAGTTAAGCGTGCTAGTGCTGAAGTAGTGGGAGGATGGGTGATCGAGCGGGAAGTTGGACCACGGGTAAGTAATTTGACTATTGATTAAGCGTAGTTAGAGATTAAGTGTAGTTAGAAACTAAACTAGTTAAATAACTGAAATAGTAGAAATTCTGAAAAAAAAGGAGCGAAAAATAATTGGACATAACCAAATGGATTAAAAAAATAACGAAATAACTTTTAGTCCCGGTTCATGTTACAAACCGGGACTAAAGGTTATTTTCCTCGACGCGCGCCAGCAGCCCACGTGGCGGGACCATTAATCCCGGTTTGTTTTACAACCGGGACTAAAAAGGGGGACCTTTAGTTAAGCGTGCTAGTGCTGGAGTAGTGGGAGGATGGGTGACCGAGCGGGAAGTTGGACCACGGGTAAATAATTTGACTATTGATTAAGCGTAGTTAGAGATTAAGTGTAGTTAGAAACTAAACTAGTTAAATAACTGAAATAGTAGAAATTCTAAAAAACTAGAAAAAAAGAGGAGCGAAAAATAATTGGACATAACCAAATGGATTCAAAAAAAATAACGAAATAACCTTTAGTCCCGGTTCATGTTACAAACCGGGACTAAAGGTTATTTTCCTCGACGCGCGCCAGCAGCCCATGTGACGGGATCATTAGTTCCGGTTTGTTTTACAACCGGGACTAAAAGGGGGACCTTTAGTTAAGCGTGCTAGTGCTGGAATAGTGAGAGGATGAGTGACCGAGCGGGAAGTTGGACCACGGGTAAGTAATTTGACTATTGATTAAGCGTAGTTAGAGATTAAGTGTAGTTAGAAACTAAACTAGTTAAATAACTGAAATAGTAGAAATTCTGAAATAATAGAAAAAAAAGAGGAGCGAAAAATAATTGGACATAACCAAATGGATTCAAAAAAATAACGAAATAACCTTTAGTCCCGGTTCATGTTACAAACCGGGACTAAAGGTTATTTTCCTCGACGCGCGCCAGCAGCCCACGTGGCGGGACCATTAGTCCCGGTTTGTTTTACAACCGGGACTAAAAGGGGGACCTTTAGTTAAGTGTGCTAGTGCTAGAGTAGTGGGAGGATGGGTGACCGAGCGGGAAGTTGGACCACGTGTAAGTAATTTGACTATTGATTAAGCGTAGTTAGAGATTAAGTATAGTTAGAAACTAAACTAGTTAAATAACTGAAATAGTAGAAATTCTGAAAAAATAGAAAAAAAAAAGTGGAGCGAAAAATAATTGGACATAACTAAATGGATTCAAAAAAAATAACGAAATAACCTTTAGTCCCGGTTCATGTTACAAACTGGGACTAAAGGTTATTTTCCTCGACGCGCGCCAGCAGCCCACGTGGCGGGACCATTAGTCCCGGTTTGTTTTACAACCGGGACTAAAAGGGGGGACCTTTAGTTAAGCGTGCTAGTGCTGGAGTAGTGGGAGGATGGGTGACCGAGCGGGAAGTTAGACCACGGGTAAGTAATTTGACTATTGATTAAGCGTAGTTAGAGATTAAGTGTAGTTAGAAACTAAACTAGTTAAATAACTGAAATAGTAGAAATTCTGAAAAAATAGAAAAAAAAGAGGAGCGAAAAATAATTGGACATAACCAAATGGATTCAAAAAAATAAGAAATAACCTTTAGTCCCGGTTCATGTTACAAACCGGGACTAAAAGTTATTTTCCTCGACGCGCGCCAGCAGCCCACGTGGCGGGACCATTAGTCCCGGTTTGTTTTACAACCGAGACTAAAAGGGGGGACCTTTAGTCCCGGATGGTTGGTCCCGGTTCCAAAACCGGGACTAAAGGCCCTTACCAACCGGGATTACAGGCCCGTTTTCCACTAGTGCCTTTGTATTGCCAACGTCAGGTTTTTCCCACTTGCAGCTTATAGTGTAGAAGGATATAGGGATATAAGGAATATGATGGATGTTGTATTGCGTCTCATGGTCGAGTATATATAGAGTACACGACTTGGAAGCTAAGAAACCTCCTAGGGAGAATATGGAAACAATCCTAATACAATCCCGTGTAATCTATAACTACCAAATATACTCTAACACTCCCCCGCAGTCGTAGCGGTAGCGACGTGAATAACAGTAGCGTCGCGGACGGTCGGACTGGAGAGAAGCCGAAGGTAGGAACCAACGGGCTGACACTCCCCCACAGTCATAGCGGGAGCGTCGTGGACGGAGTTGCGTCGCGGACGCTTGGACTGTAGAGGAAGCTGGTGAGGCGCAGGCGAGGTGGTAGCCCTTTGTGCCGATGTTGAGGTAGCTGAGAGCGTGGGTGCTGCAACCTTGGTCGAGGGAGCCGCGCGAGGGATTGTCGTGGTCGATGTCGTGGCCGGGTGCCGGTGTCGATGTAGCCGCAGGCGAGGTGGTGTGCGAGGAGAGTGACGGAGACGCGCCGAGGCAGTCGTGGAGATGGTCGATGCCGAAGTCGATGCAGTCTGAGCCGTCAAGGACGAAGTGCAACCATAGTTTTGCCAGAACCAGGCGCACGTCGGGGACGAAGGCATATTCTGGTTTTGCCAGAACCGAGTACACATAGAAGAACTCGGCGGTGACGCGGTCGAGGCAGTCGTAGAGGCGATGCCGATGAAGACATCGTCGAAGCCGATGAAGACGAGGCACCGGTCCGAGCTTGCTAGGCCCGGGGACACATCGGGGACGAAGGCACGTGCCGGTGTTTCCAGTCGGAGTAGACAAGCAGAGGAGGTCTCGATGACGGGTGTCGGAGTAGAGGAGCAGGTGGCATAGTAGGGGAAGAGGCGAGGACGCTGGCGGAAAAGTTGTAGTCTACGAAGATGTAGAAGGCGGCTAACCCAGCGATGACCTGGGGTGGTCATGTTGGACGCCTAGACGGACGTTGCGGTGGTCGGCGAGCCCAGAGCGACCTGGAGTGGTTGGCGAGCCCAACGGCGACCTGGGGTGGAGGCGCGGCGGCGGTACACGAAGTAGGCGAGGAATACCCGTCGACGTGACGAAGACCATGCGCGGACGGAGGCGACCCGCGCCGAAGGGGCGACGCGGTAGTAGCTTGGAACATCGGTGCGTGGGAGGCCACCAGCGACGGTGATACGTCTCCGACGTATCGATAATTTCTTATGTTCCATGCCATATTATTGATGATACCTACATGTTTTATGCACACTTTATGTCATATTCGTGCATTTTCTGGAACTAACCTATTAACAAGATGCCGAAGTGCCGGTTCCGTTTTCTCGCTGTTTTTGGTTTCGTAAATCCTAGTAACGAAATATTCTCGGAATCGGACGAAATCAAGACCCAGGTTCCTATTTTCACCGGAAGCATCCAGAACACCCGGGAAGGACCGAGAGGGGGGCACCGGGCCCCCGCACCATAGGCCGGCGCGGCCCAGGCCCTGGCCGCGCCGCCATATGGTGTGGCCACCCCTTCGACCCTCCTGCGCCGCCTCTTCGCCTATATAAAGCCTCCGTCGCGAAACCCCTGATGCGAAGAACCACGATACGGAAAACCTTCCAGAGCTGCCGCCATCGCGAAGCCAAGATCTGGGGGATAGGAGTCTCTGTTCCGGCACCCTGCCGGAGCGGGGAAGTGCCCCCGGAAGGCTTCTCCATCGACACCGCTGCCATCTCCACCGCCATCTTCATCACCGCTGCTGCTCCCATGAGGAGGGAGTAGTTCTCCATCGAGGCTCGGGGCTGTACCGGTAGCTATGTGGTTCATCTCTCTCCTATGTGCTTCAATACAATAATCTCATGAGCTGCCTTACATGATTGAGATTCATATGATGATGCTTGTAATCTAGATGTCATTATGCTAGTCAAGTGAGTTTTACTTATGTGATCTCCGGAGACTCCTTGTCCCACGTGTGTAAAGGTGACAGTGTGTGCACCGTGTGGGTCTCTTAGGCTATATTTCACGGAATACTTATTCACCGTTGAATGGCATAGTGAGGTGCTTATTTATATCTCTTTATGATTGCAATATGTTTTGTATCACAATTTATCTATGTGCTACTCTAGTGATGTGTTATTAAAGTAGTTTTATTCCTCCCGCACGTGTGCAAAGGTGACAGTGTGTGCACCGTGTTAGTACTTGGTTTATGCTATGATCATGATCTCTTGTAGATTGCGAAGTTAACTATTTCTATGATAATATTGATGTGATCTATTCCTCCTACATATGCATGAAGGTGACAGTGTGCATGCTATGCTAGTACTTGGTTTAGTCTTTTGATCTATCTTACACTAAAGGTTACTAAAATATGAGCATTATTGTGGAGCTTGTTAACTCCGGCATTGAGGGTTCGTGTAATCCTACGCAATGTGTTAATCATCCAACAAGAGTGTAGAGTATGCATTTATCTGTTCTGTTATGTGATCAATGTTGAGAGTGTCCACTAGTGAAAGTCTAATCCCTAGGCCTTGTTCCTAAATATCGCTATCGCTGCTTGTTTACTCGTTTCTACTGCGTTACTACTCGCTGCGTTACTACTGCTTGTTTACTCGTCCCGGGCAAAGCACTTTTCTCGGTGCCGTTACTACTCGCTCATATTCATTCATACCACCTGTATTTCACTATCTCTTCGCCGAACTAGTGCACCTATTAGGTGTGTTGGGGACACAAGAGACTTCTTGCTTTGTGGTTGCGGGGTTGCATGAGAGGGATATCTTTGACCTCTTCCTCCCTGAGATCGATAAACCTTGGGTGATCCACTTAAGGGAAACTTGCTGCTGTTCTACAAACCTCTGCTCTTGGAGGCCCAACACTGTCTACAAGAATAGAAGCTCCCGTAGACATCAAGCTACTTTTCTGGCGCCGTTGCCGGGGAGGAAAGGTAAAAGGCTCTCATACTACGGTCCCAGGTAAAGTATTTTTCTGGCGCCGTCGTGTGTGTGCTCGAAGCTATTTCCTTTAGATCCTGCAATTGTATCTTTTTGTTTCTTGTTTACACTAGTTTGGCATAATGGACAACAATGAGCTTCTTATTCTATTTCCTGATTTAAAACATGGATTGTTTGATGCGAAAATTAAAAAACCTATGGAATCTTATTTGCATGCTTGGTAGTAATATTAGTATGAACGCTTTGAACACCATTGTTGATAATAATATAGAAAGTTCTAAGCTTGGGGAAGTCTGGTTTTCATGATCTTTTTAGTCCCCCAAGCATTGAGGAGAAAATTTTCTTTGATGATACTTTGCCTCCTATTTATGATGATTATAATAGTGGTCTTTTGGTACAACCTACTATGGAGAGTAAATTTTATTGTGATTATACTATGCCTCCTACACTTGATGAGAATAATAATGATAGCTACTTTGTTGAATTTGCTCCCGCTATTACTAATCAAATTGATTATGCTTATGTGGAGAGTAATAATTTTATGCATGAGACTCATGATAAGAATGCTTTATGTGATAGTTATATTGTTGAGTTTGCTCATGATGCTACTGAAAGTTATTATGAGAGAGGAAAATATGGTTGTAGAAATTTTCATGTTACTAAAATGCCTCTCTATGTGCTGAAATTTTTGAAGCTACACTTGTTTTATCTTCCTATGCCTCGTTACTTTGCTCTTCATGAACTTGTTTACTTACAAGATTCCTATGCATAGGAAGCATGTTAGACTTAAATGTGTTTTGAATTTGCCTCTTGATGCTCTCTTTTGCTTCAAATACTATTTCTTACGAGTGCATCATTAAAACTGCTGAGCCTATCTTAACGGCTATAAAGAAAGAACTTCTTGGGAGATAACCCATGTGTTATTTTACTCCAGTATCTTTGTTTTATATTTGTGTCTTGGAAGTTGTTTACTACTGTAGCAACCTCTCCATATCTTAGTTTTATGTTTTGTTGTGCCAAGTAAAGTCTTTGATAGAAAAGTAAGTACTAGATTTGGATTACTGCGTAGTTCCGCATTTCTTTGCTGTCACGAATCTGGGTCTATCTCCCTGTAGGTAGCTCAGAAAATTAAGCCAATTTACGAGCATGATCCTCGGATATGTACGCAACTTTCATTCAATTTGAGCATTTTCGTTTGAGCAAGTCTGGTGGCCTAATAAAATCCATATTTACGGATCTGTTCTGTTTTGACAGATTCTGTCTTTTATTTCGCATTGCCTCTTTTGCTATGTTGGATGAATTTCTTTGATCCACTAATGTCCAAGTAGCTTTATGCAATGTCCAGAAGTGTTAAGAATGATTTTGTCACCTCTGAACATGTGAATTTTTATTATGCACTAACCCTCTAATGAGTTGTTTCGAGTTTGGTGTGGAGGAAGTTTTCAAGGATCAAGAGAGGAGTATGATATACTATGATCAAGGAGAGTGAAAGCTCTAAGCTTGGGGATGCCCCGGTGGTTCACCCCTGCATATTCTAAGAAGACTCAAGCGTCTAAGCTTGGGGATGCCCAAGGCATCCCCTTCTTCATCGACAAACTTATCAGGTTCCTTCTCTTGAAACTATATTTTTATTCGGCCACATCTTATGTACTTTACTTGGAGCGTCGGTATGTTTCTTGTTTTTGTTTTTGTTTGAATAAATGCTTGTGTGGGAGAGAGACACGCTCCGCTGGTTCATATAAACACATGTGTTCTTAGCTTTTAATTTTCATGGCGAAGTTTCTTCTTCGTTAATTTGTTATATGGTTGGAATTGGAAAATGATACATGTAGTAAATTGTTTTAATGTCTTGGTTAATGTGATACTTGGCAATTGTTGTGCTCATGTTTAAGCTCTTGCATCATATACTTTGCACCCATTAATGAAGAAACACTTAGAGCTTGCTAATTTGGTTTGCATATTTGGTTTCTCTAGAGTCTAGATAACATCTAGTATTGAGTTTTGAACAAAAGGAAGACGGTGTAGAGTCTTATAATGTTTACAATATGTCTTTTATGTGAGTTTTGCTGTACCGTTCATCCTTGTGTTTGTTTCAAATAACCTTGCTGGCCTAAACCTTGTATCGAGAGGGAATACTTCTCATGCATCCCAAATACTTGAGCCAACCACTATGCCATTTGTGTCCACCATACCTACCTACTACATGGTATTTATCCGCCATTCCAAAGTAAATTGCTTGAGTGCTACCTTTAAAATTCCATCATTCACCTTTGCAATATATAGCTCATGGGACAAATAGCTTAAAAACTATTGTGGTATTGAATATGTACTTATGCACTTTATCTCTTATTAAGTTGTTTGTTGTGCGATAACCATGTTTCGGGGACGCCATCAACTATTCCTTGTTGAATATCATGTGAGTTGCTATGCATGTCCGTCTTGTCCGAAGTAAGAGAGATCTACCACCTTTATGGTTGGAGCATGCATATTGTTAGAGAAGAACATTGGGCCGCTAACTAAAGCCATGATTCATGGTGGAAGTTTCAGTTTTGGACATATATCCTCAATCTCATATGAGAATAATAATTGTTGCTACATGCTTATGCATTAAAGAGGAGTCCATTATCTCGTTGTCCATGTTGTCCCGGTATGGATGTCTAAGTTGAGAATAATCAAAAGCGAGAAATCCAAAATGCGAGCTTTCTCCTTAGACCTTTGTACAGAGCGGCATGGAGGTACCCCATTGTGACACTTGGTTAAAACATGTGCATTGCAAAGATCCGGTAGTCCAAGCTAATTAGGACAAGGTGCGGGCACTATTAGTATACTATGCATGAGACTTGCAACTTGTAAGATATAACTTTCATAACTCATATGCTTTATTACTACCGTTGACAAAATTGTTTCATGTTTTCAAAATAAAAGCTCTAGCACAAATATAGCAATCGATGCTTTCCTCTTTGAAGGACCATTCTTTTTACTTTTATGTTGAGTCGGTTCACCTATCTCTCTCCACCTCAAGAAGCAAACACTTGTGTGAACTGTGCATTGATTCTTACATACTTGCATATTGCACTTGTTATATTACTCTATGTTGACAATTATCCATGAGATACACATGTTATAAGTTGAAAGCAACCGCTGAAACTTAATCTTCCTTTGTGTTGCTTCAATACCTTTACTTTGATTTATTGCTTTATGAGTTAACTCTTATGCAAGACTTATTGATGCTTGTCTTGAAGTACTATTCATGAAAAGTCTTTGCTTTATGATTCACTTGTTTACTCATGTCATTACCATTGTTTTGATCGCTGCATCCATTACATATGTTTACAAATAGTATGATCAAGGTTATGATGGCATGTCACTTCAGAAATTATCTTTGTTATCGTTTTACTCGCTCGGGACGAGCGAGAACTAAGCTTGGGGATGCTTGATACGTCTCCGACGTATCGATAATTTCTTATGTTCCATGCCATATTATTGATGATACCTACATGTTTTATGCACACTTTATGTCATATTCGTGCATTTTCCGGAACTAACCTATTAACAAGATGCCGAAGTGCCAGTCCTCGTTTTCTCGCTGTTTTTGGTTTCGGAAATCCTAGTAACGAAATATTCTCGGAATCGGACGAAATCAAGACCCAGGTTCCTATTTTCACCGGAAGCATCCAGAACACCCGGGAAGGACCGGAGGGGGGCACCTGGGCCCCTGCACCATAGGCCGGCGCGGCCCAGGCCCCGGCCGCGCCGCCATATGGTGTGGCCACCCCTTCGACCCTCCTGCGCCGCCTCTTCGCCTATATAAAGCCTCCGTCGCGAAACCCCTGATGCGAAGAACCACGATACGGAAAACCTTCCAGAGCCGCCGCCATCGCGAAGCCAAGATCCGGGGGATAGGAGTCTCTGTTCCGGCACCCCGCCGGAGCGGGGAAGTGCCCCGGAAGGCTTCTCCATCGACACCGCTGCCATCTCCACCGCCATCTTCATCACCGCTGCTGCTCCCATGAGGAGGGAGTAGTTCTCCATCGAGGCTCGGGGCTGTACCGGTAGCTATGTGGTTCATCTCTCTCCTATGTGCTTCAATACAATAATCTCATGAGCTGCCTTACATGATTGAGATTCATATGATGATGCTTGTAATCTAGATGTCATTATGCTAGTCAAGTGAGTTTTACTTATGTGATCTCCGGAGACTCCTTGTCCCACGTGTGTAAAGGTGACAAGTGTGTGCACCGTGTGGGTCTCTTAGGCTATATTTCACAGAATACTTATTCACGGTTGAATGGCATAGTGAGGTGCTTATTTATATCTCTTTATGATTGCAATATGTTTTGTATCACAATTTATCTATGTGCTACTCTAGTGATGTGTTATTAAAGTAGTTTTATTCCTCCCGCACGTGTGCAAAGGTGACAGATGTGTGCACCGTGTTAGTACTTGGTTTATGCTATGATCATGATCTCTTGTAGATTGCGAAGTTAACTATTGCTATGATAATATTGATGTGATCTATTCCTCCTACATATGCATGAAGGTGATAGTGTGCATGCTATGCTAGTACTTGGTTTAGTCTTTTGATCTATCTTACACTAAAGGTTACTAAAATATGAGCATTATTGTGGAGCTTGTTAACTCCGGCATTGAGGGTTCGTGTAATCCTACGCAATGTGTTCATCATCCAACAAGAGTGTAGAGTATGCATTTATCTGTTCTGTTATGTGATCAATGTTGAGAGTGTCCACTAGTGAAAGTCTAATCCCTAGGCCTTGTTCCTAAATATCGCTATCGCTGCTTGTTTACTCGTTTTACTGCGTTACTACTGCTGCGTTACTACTGCTTGTTTACTGTCCTGGGCAAAGCACTTTTCTGGTGCCGTTACTACTGCTCATTTTCATTCATACCACCTGTATTTCACTATCTCTTCGCCGAACTAGTGCACCTATTAGGTGTGTTGGGGACACAAGAGACTTCTTGCTTTGTGGTTGCAGGGTTGCATGAGAGGGATATCTTTGACCTCTTCCTGCCTGAGATCGATAAACCTTGGGTGATCCACTTAAGGGAAACTTGCTGCTGTTCTACAAACCTCTGCTCTTGGAGGCCCAACACTGTCTACAAGAATAGAAGCTCCCGTAGACATCAGACGGCGAAGTAGACCGCGTGCGGTGACGTCATGGCCCGAGGGGCCGGCGTGGCTGCAGGGCGCGAGTCGGTGCAGCGGGAGACCACCAGCGACGTACATGCCTCGGAAGGCGCATCGGAGGCCGGTAGCGTGGACCAAAGGCGGCGGCGCTGCGGCTCGAAGGGGCGACGCAGCGGCAACCCGTAGCTCGATCAGTGGTAGGCGCGTGCTCGGGGATGTGCTTGGCGGAGACGTGCGCGCTATCGGTTGATCAGACCGATGGTAGCGCCTGTACGCGCCATGGCGTGGACGACGCGCAGATCGGAGTCGATGGCGGTGTTGTCGATGGCGACGAAGACGGACATGCGATGGAGACCGCGCGAGCAAGAACAGCCTGCATGCACGTAGGGGTGCCCCGTGTGCGGCGCGTGCGACTGTGCCATGCGGTTGATGGTCGGTGCAGGTCGATGCCGTTGTTGGAGTAGAGGCGCAAGTGGACGACGACGATGGGCGACTCAATCCGATCTACGATCGGCAAAACCAAAAAAGAAAACGCCGGTCGAGCGACCGGTGGGACAAAGAGAAAATTTATCTACGGATTGGAAAAAAAAGACTCGAGAGCAGCGTTTCAACGTATCGGCAGACGAACCCTCATACGGGTTGCGCGGCCCCCGAAGTAGATCATGAAGATCGACCTCCCCGGGGGCGGCGTGGCGCTAAATCTTGGGCGGCGGCTAGGTTAGGATCGGCGCCGCTCTCAAACCATGTAGAAGGATAGAGGGATATGTGGAATATGATGGATGTTGTATTGCGCCTCATGGGCGAGTATATATAGAGTACAAGACTTGGAAGCTAAGAAACCTCCTAGGAAGAATATGGAAACAATCCTAATACAATCCCGTGTAATCTATAACTACCAAATATACTCTAACATACTCCCTCCGTTCCTTTCTATAGTGCCTATAGATTTTTGTCACATAAATTAGCGTAAAATATTTTTTACACAAGACTCCGTGGCTGAACGATTTGGGATCAGATTAAAATTAGGGAAATTGATAACTTCCTAAATTACCATAAGAAATCCCACAAATCTATCTGGTTAACTCTCCATATATGTGCAGCCAGGTTTAATTAAGGAATGAAAAATATTGATTCCTAAATCTAAGCAATCCTTGGTGCCATGCATTAGGAATCTCAATTAATTGTTTCCTATTTTGTATGGATTTTTTTTCATCCATGTCGTGGGGGAGTTGATCGATGAAGGAGCTACAACCTTATATTGTGAAACAAATAGCAAAAATATATAGACATTATAGAAAAGAAAGGCATGGTTTCACAAATGCTACATGTGTTAACCGTCCTCCACCAAAGATCCTGGTCTTGGTAGGGACTCGGAGCCGACCATATGTTCTTCCTCATGGGCCTAGTGGCATCTCTTGATGCACTATTTCCTTGAGATGTTTGGTGGCCATGAGTAAGATTATAAGAAAGTTTGTACGCACTTCTTACCGAGAAGACACCAGATTTTTCATATTTCCAGGCCGCCACATCTTTACACGGCTCAGTAGGAAGTCTCAAATTCAAGATTTGCTCTGCATGGTGGGGAAGGAAAGTTTTCCTAACGAGGCTCTCGTCCTAGCTCTGGTTTGAACAAACGAGTTACAGTGTGGAGACGGCTCATTTCCCCCCTCTCTTCTCTCGCCCAGCTACAATATCTGACGGAGAACCTCTCTTCCCCGGGCCGAACCGAAGTTGACCTCGCCGGCGATGCCGGCCGAGGGAGGCGGAGGGGAGGCGCCGGACTTCTCTCTGTAGATATTAGGGTTAGGTTTTGGCTTGTTGCCAGTAGTTTAGGTGCAGCTCCGGATTGGTTCAGCGAGATCTGGAGGCTAGGGATCTACCTCGCCTTGGCTCAGCTCCCCTAGCCGGAGCGGGAAACGGCGGCGGAGACCACTGCACGTCTGAATAAAATCGCTAGAAGCTTTCCCTTCCGAGTACAGTCCTATTTTGTTGTGTTCCCCTCTCTGGCCGACCGAGGTGGCCGGGGGATCTGGGCTTGCACAGCAGCGGCTGTCCCGGCGAGCGTCCCGAGCTGCAACACCCTCTCTGGCCGGCCATGGAGGCGAGGGGAGGTGGTGTTGCGGTTCTCGTTCGCCCAAACCAGCAAGGAGGCGGGCTGTTCTTACCTCTGACTTCCTGTACCCTGATACTTCTCAAACGTATCTATAATTTCTTATGTTCCATGCTACTTTTATGATGATACTCACATGTTTTATACACATTATATGTCATTATTATGCATTTTCCGGCACTAACCTATTGACGAGATGCCGAAGAGCCGATTCTGTTTTCTGCTGTTTTTGGTTTCAGAAATCCTAGTAAGGAAATATTCTCGGAATTGGACGAAATCAACGCCCAGGGGCCTATTTTTCCACGAAGCTTCCAGAAGTCCGAAGAGGAAACGAAGTGGGGCCACGGGGCGACGACACGCCAGGGCGGCGCGGCCTGGGCCCTGGCCGCGCGGCCCTGTTGTGTGGGTCCCCCGTGACGCCCCTTGACCTGCCCTTCCGCCTACTTAAAGCCTTCGTCGCGAAACCCCCAGTACCGAGAGCCACGATACGGAAAACCTTCTAGAGACGCCGCCGCCAATCCCATCTCGGGGGATTCAGGAGATCGCCTCCGGCACCCTGCCGGAGAGGGGAATCATCTCCCGGAGGTCTCTTCATCGCCATGATCGCCTCCGGATCGATGTGTGAGTAGTCCACCCCTGGACTATGGGTCCATAGCAGTAGCTAGATGGTTGTCTTCTCCTCATTGTGCTATCATGTTAGATCTTGTGAGCTGCCTATCATGATCAAGATCATCTATTTGTAATTCTACATGTTGTGTTTGTTGGGATCCGATGAATATTGAATACTATGTCAAGTTGATTATCAATCTATCATATATGTTATTTATGTTCTTGCATGCTCTCCGTTGCTAGTAGAGGCTCTGGCCAAGTTGATACTTGTGACTCCAAGTGGGGATATTTATGCTCGATAGTGGGTTCATGCCTCCATTAAATGCGGGACAAGTGACGAAAAGTTCTAAGGTTGTGGATGTGCTTGTTGCCACTAGGGATAAAACATCGATGCTTTGTCTAAGGATATTTGTGTTGATTACATTACGCACCATACTTAATGCAATTGTCCGTTGTTTGCAACTTAATACCGGAGGGGGTTCGGATGATAACCCGAAGGTGGACTTTTTAGGCATAGATGCATGCTGGATAGCGGTCTATGTACTTTGTCGTAATGCCCCGATTAAATCTCATAGTACTCATCATGATATATGTATGTGCATTGTTATGCCTTCTTTATTTGTCAATTGCCCAACCGTAATTTGTTCACCCAACATCTGTTTATCTTATGGGAGAGACACCACTAGTGAACTGTGGACCCCGGTCCAATTCTTTACATCTGAAATACAATCTACTGCAATTGTTCTTTACTTTTCTTCGCAAACAATCATCATCTTCCACACAATACGTTTAATCCTTTGTTTACAGCAAGCCGGTGAGATTGACAACCTCACTGTTACATTGGGGCAAAGTACTTTGATTGTGTTGTGCAGGTTCCACGTTAGCGCCGGAATCCCTGGTGTTGCACCGCACTACACTCCGCCGCCATCAACCTTCAACGTGCTTCTTGACTCCTACTGGTTCGAAAAACCTTGGTTTCTTATTGAGGGAAACTTGCTGCTGTGCGCATCACACCTTCCTCTTGGGGTTCCCAACGGACGTGTCAACTACACGCATCAAGCAAATTTCTGGCGCCGTTGCCGGGGAGATCAAGACACGCTACAAGGGGAGTCTTCCACAGCCAATCTCTTTACTTTGTTTTTGTCTTGCTTTGTTTTACTTTATTTACTGCTTTGTTTGCTCTCTATACCAAAAACACACAAAAATTAGTTGCTAGATTTACTTTATTTACTGTCTTGTTCTCCATATTGAAAACACACAAAAATTAGTTACTTGCATTTACTTTATTTAGTTTGCTTTATTTACTACTCGCTAAAATGGGTACCGTTGAGAATACTAAGTTGTGTGACTTCACTAGCACAAATAATAATGATTTCCTATGCACACCTATTGCCCCACCCGCTACTACAAGCAGAATTCTTTGAAATTAAACCTCGCTTTACTCGAATCTTGTTATGAGAGAGCAATTTTCCGGTGTTAGTTCCGATGATGCTCGCTGCCCATCTTAATAATTTTGTTGAACTATGTGAAATGCAAAAGTATAAGGATGTAGATGGTGACATTATAAAATTAAAATTGTTTCCTTTCTCCTTAAGAGGAAGAGCTAAAGATTGGTTGCTATCTCTGCCTAGAATTACTATTGATTCATGGACTAAATGTAAAGATGCTTTTATTGGTAGATATTATCCTCCCGCTAAAATTATATCTTTGAGAAGTAGCATAATGAATTTTAAGCAATTAGATAATGAACATGTTGCTCAAGCATGGGAGAGAATGAAATCTTTGGTAAAGAATTGCCCAACCCATGGACTGACTACTTGGATGATCATCCAAACCTTTTATGCAGGATTGAATTTTTCTTCGTGGAACCTATTGGATTCAGCTGCTGGAGGTACCTTTATGTCCATTACTTTGGGGCGGCAACAAAGCTTCTTGATGATATGATGACAAATTACTCTGAATGGCACACGGAAAGAGCTCCACAAGGTAAGAAGGTAAATTCCGTTGAAGAAACCTCCTCCTTGAGTGATAAGATTGATGCTATTATGTCTATGCTTGTGAATGGTAGATCTAATGTTGATCCTAATAATGTTCCTTTAGCTTCATTGGTTGCCCAAGAAGAACATGTTGATGTGAAGTTCATTAAAAATAATAATTTCAACAACAATGCCTATAGGAATAATTCCGGTAACAACTATAGGCCATATCCTTCTGCTAATGGTAATAGTTATGGTAATTCTTATGGGAATTCTTACAACAATAATAGGAGTGTACCCCCTGGTCTTGAAGCCATGCTTAAAGAATTTATTAGTACACAAACTGCTTTTAACAAATCTGTTGAGGAAAAGCTTGATAAATTGATATTCTTGCTTCTAAGGTTGATAGTCTTGCCTCTGATGTTGATCTTTTAAAATTGAAAGTTATGCCTAATAAGGATATTGATAATAAAATTGTTACTACAGCAAATGCCATCCAAGTTCGAATTAATGAGAATATTAGATTGATGGCCGAATTGCATGCTAGGTGGGAAAGAGAAGAAAACGAAAAACTAGCCAAAGAGAATAATGTAGCTAAAGTTTGGACTATTACCACCACTAGTAATGTTAATGATTCACATGTTGCTACACCTCCTACTATCAATGGTAAAATAATTGGTGTTGGCAATGTTACTACTCCTAGTGCAAAGCGTGCAAAATTGCCCGAAACCGCTAAAACTCGCTGAAATTGATAAACTCGTTGAAATTTTTCAAAATATTGGGGATAATGATCCCATTTCTGTAGATCATAATGGTTTAGATTTTGATGATTGTCACATCTCTGAAGTTATAAAGTTCTTACAAAAACTTGCTAAAAGTCCTAATGCTAGTGTTATAAATTTGGCCTTTACAAAACATATTACAAATGCTCTCATAAAAGCTAGAGAGGAGAAACTAAAACTTGAGACTTCTATTCCTAGGAAGTTAGAAGATGGTTGGGAGCCCATCATTAAGATGAGGGTCAATGATTTTGATTGTAATGCTTTATGTGATCTTGGCGCAAGTATTTCGTTATGCCTAAGAAAATTTATGATATGCTTGACTTGCCACCATTGAAAAATTGTTATTTGGATGTTAATCTTGCTGATAATGCTATAAAGAAACCTTTGGGGAGGATTGATAATGTTCGTATTATGGTTAACAATAACCTTGTCCCCGTTGATTTTGTTGTCTTGGATATTGAATGCAATGCATCTTGTCCTATTATATTGGGAAGACCTTTTCTTCGAACTGTTGGTGCCACCATTGATATGAAGGAAGGTAATATTAAATATCAGTTTCCTCTCAAGAAAGGTATGGAACACTTCCCTAGAAAGAGAATGAAGTTACCATATGATTCTATTATTAGAACAAGTTATGTTGTTGATGCTTCGTCTCTTGATAATACTTGATTCACACTTTCTGCGCCTAGCTGAAAGGCGTTAAAGAAAAGCGCTTATGGGAGACAACCCATTATTTTACTACTGCACTTTGTTTTATATTTGAGTCTTGGAAGTTGTTATTACTGTAGAAACCTCTCCTTATCTTTATTTTATTGCATTGCTGTGCCAAGTAAAGTCTTTGATAGTAAAGTCAATACTAGATTTGGATTGCTGCGCAGGAACAGATTTCTTGCTGTCACGAATTTGAGCAGTAGTTTCTGTAGAAAATTTATAAAAATCTGCCAATTTACGTGCGTGATCCTCAGATATGTACGCAACTTTCATTCAATTTGGGCATTTTCATCTGAGCAAGTCTGGTGCCTCTTAAAAATTCATCTTTACGGACTATTCTGTTTTGACAGATTCTGCCTTTTATTTCGCATTGCCTCGTTTTGCTATGTTTGATGGATTTCTTTGTTCCATTAACTTTCAGTAGCTTTGTGCAATGTCCGGAAGTGTTAAGAATGATTATGTCACCTCTGAATATATGAATTATGCACTCGACCCTCTAATGAGTTTGTTTTGAGTTTGGTGTGGAGGAAGTTTTCAAGGGTCAAGAGAGGAGGATGATACAATATGATCAAGAAGAGTGAAAAGTCTAAGCTTGGGGATGCCCCCGTGGTTCATCCTTGCATATTTTAAGAAGACCCAAGCGTCTAAGATTGGGGATGCCCAAGGCATCCCTTTTTCATCGACAACTTATCAGGTTCCTCTAGTGAAACTATATTTTTATTCCGTCACATCTTATGTGCTTTACTTGGAGCGTCTGTTTGTTTTTGTTTTTGTTTTTGTTTGAATAAAATCGGATCCTCGGCATTCTTTGTTTGGGAGAGAGACACGCTCCGTCTGTTTCGTATGAACACATGTGTTCTTAGCTTTATCTTTAATGTTCATTGCGAAAGTTGAACTATTTCATTCATTGTTATATGGTTGGAAACGGAAAATGCCGTATGTGGTAAATGGTATAATGTCTTGAATAATTTGATACTTGGCAAATGTTGTGCTCATATAGATCATGTTTAAGCTCTTGCATCATGCACCTTGTACCCATTAATGAATAACTACATAGAGCTTGTTAAAATTTGGTTTGCATGATTGATCTCTAGAGTCTAGATATTTTCTGATTGAGGTGTTTGAACAACAAGGAGACAATGTAAAGTCTTATAATAGTTACAATATGTTCATATGTGAGCTTTGCTGCACCTTTTATACTTGAGTTTGCTTCAAACAACCTTGCTAGCCTAGCCAGGAATTCTTCTCGTGCATCCAAATCCTTGAGCCAATAACCATGCCATTTGTGTCCACCATACCTACCTACCACATGGTATTTCTCTGCCATTCCAAAGTACATTACTTGAGTGCTATCGAAGGGCCTATCTTCTACTTTATTGTTGAGTCAGTTTGCCTATTCTTTCTATCCCAGAAGCAAACACTTGTATCAACTGTGTGCATTGATTCTTACATGTTTACTTATTGCACTTGTTATATTACTTTGTGTTGACAATTATCCATGAGATATACATGTTGAAGTTGAAAGCAACCGCTGAAACTTATATCTTCCTTTGTGTTGCTTCCATACCTTTACTTTGAATTTATTGCTTTATGAGTAACTCTTATGCAAGTCTTATTAATGCTTGTCTTGAAAGTATTATGCATGAAAAGTCTTTGCTACATGATTCATTTGTTTACTCATTATCTTCATCATTGCTTCGAATCGCTGCATTCATCTCATATGCTTTACAATAGTATGATCAAGATTATGATAGCATGTCACTTCAGAAATTATCTTTGTTATCGTTTACTTACTCGAGGGCGAGTAGGAACTAAGCTTGGGGATGCTTGATACGTCTCAAACGTATCTATAATTTCTTATGTTCCATGCTACTTTTATGATGATACTCACATGTTTTATACACATTATATGTCATTATTATGCATTTTCCGGCACTAACCTATTGACGAGATGCCGAAGAGCCAGCTTGTTGTTTTCTCGCTGTTTTTGGTTTCAGAAATCCTAGTAAGGAAATATTCTCGGAATTGGACGAAATCAACGCCCAGGGGCCTATTTTTCCACGAAGCTTCCAGAAGTCCGAAGAGGAAACGAAGTGGGGCCACGGGGCGACGACACGCCAGGGCGGCGCGGCCTGGGCCCTGGCCGCGCGGCCCTGTTGTGTGGGTCCCCCGTGACGCCCCTTGACCTGCCCTTCCGCCTACTTAAAGCCTTCGTCGCGAAACCCCCAGTACCGAGAGCCACGATACGGAAAACCTTCCAGAGACGCCGCCAATAACATCTCGGGGGATTCAGGAGATCGCCTCCGGCACCCTGCCGGAGAGGGGAATCATCTCCCGGAGGTCTCTTCATCGCCATGATCGCCTCCGGATCGATGTGTGAGTAGTCCACCCCTGGACTATGGGTCCATAGCAGTAGCTAGATGGTTGTCTTCTCCTCATTGTGCTATCATGTTAGATCTTGTGAGCTGCCTATCATGATCAAGATCATCTATTTGTAATTCTACATGTTGTGTTTGTTGGGATCCGATGAATATTGAATACTATGTCAAGTTGATTATCAATCTATCATATATGTTATTTATGTTCTTGCATGATCTCCGTTGCTAGTAGAGGCTCCGGCCAAGTTGATACTTGTGACTCCAAGAGGGGGCATTTATGCTCGATAGTGGGTTCATGCCTCCATTAAATCCGGGACGAGTGACAGAAAGTTCTAAGGTTGTGGATGTGCTTGTTGCCACTAGGGATAAAACATCGATGCTTTGTCTAAGGATATTTGTGTTGATTACATTACACACCATACTTAATGCAATTGTCCGTTGTTTGCAACTTAATACTGGAGGGGTTCGGATGATAACCTGAAGGTGGACTTTTTAGGCATAGATGCATGCTGGATAGCGGTATATGTACTTTGTCGTAATGCCCTGATTAAATCTCATAGTACTCATCATGATATATGTATGTGCATTGTTATGCCTTCTTTATTTGTCAATAGCCCAACTGTAATTTGTTCACCCAACATCTGTTTATCTTATGGGAGAGACACCACTAGTGAACTGTGGACCCCGGTCCTATTCTTTACATCTGAAATACAATCTACTGCAATTGTTCTTTACGGTTCTTCGCAAACAATCATCATCTTCCACACAATACGTTTAATCCTTTGTTTACAAGCAAGCCGGTGAGATTGACAACCTCACTGTTACGTTGGGGCAAAGTACTTTGATTGTGTTGTGCAGGTTCCACGTTGGCGCCGGAATCCATGGTGTTGCGCCGCACTACACTCCGCCTCCATCAACCTTCAACGTGCTTCTTGACTCCTACTGGTTCGATAAACCTTGGTTTCTTACTGAGGGAAACTTGCTGCTGTGCGCATCACACCTTCCTCTTGGGGTTCCCAACGGACGTGTCAACTACACGCATCATACCCCTACTCTCTTCTACCTCTGGACAGCCAAGGTGGCCAGGGGAGATCTAGTGGGGAAGAGGTGCAGGAATCAGAGCTCCGACGACACTGGGTTACCTTGAAGCTCGGTTTGCGGCGGATCCCAAGCGTCGGTGACTCCCACCGCCGCTATCTTTGGCCAAGGGGGCCTTGCCGTGCCTCGGCAGTTTCTGCTCTGGGGAGTATCAACTTTCCCCACAGCTTAGGGTTGTGGAGGAAGATCTGCAATCTCAGCTCGGTGATCCATCCTGGCGGTGAACCAAGTGGCCTAGTCCCCGGTGTCATCGTCAGCGACCGAAGTCTGCGATTGAATCAGCGACACGGTGGAGAAGAAGGACTTGATTGCTTTTTCTGTTTTATTCTGAGGTCCTTTCTGTAATATTCCAGGACTCTTGTGCTATTTCTACTCAAGCCAAGGTCATGTATGTAATTTTGCCCACCGTTTAATGGAGCTTCTTGGCCCTTCGGGGCCTTCCCTGTTTAAAAAAAAGAACAAACTGAGTTGTTTAACCTTGATAAGTGGGATCCAACTATCACGCAAAATCCTAAGAGCATCTCCGGCCGTTGGGGCTCCCCGAGCCGAAATCCGGCGCTATTTAGCGTCGGATGGATGTAATTTTTGGCCCGGGAGCCTATTTTCCCAGCGACGAGTCCGGGATGGATGAAACTTTTAGATAAATAACGGAAAATTTGGACAAAAGAAGGCGAAATTCGTTCAAACATAAACGAAATTTAAAGATATTTAACATATGTATACGAGTTCGTACATATATTTGAAATCGGGCATATGGAAACATAAACTAACTACATGTCGTCGTCGCTCGAGTTCCTGGCGTCCTTGGGCGGCGGCGCCGCCAGCGGCATCCCCAGGGGGAGGGAGTTGCCAGCTTCGATGTGCGCGAGCACACGGGCGAGCGTGCGGCGCGGCACACCCCACCAGCGGCGGCGGCCGGCGGCGTTGTTACGCACTGGAGGAGGGGGAGGACCGTCGTACGATGCGAGTTCCGGAAGAATTCCAGGCGTCGTAGTTGTCGGCGAGGTACCGCTCCTCCGCGCGCTGCTCCTCGGTGAGGGTGACCCACACAGCGTCGATAGCCGTGTCGAGCTCGTCGCCTCCCACCGGAAGCGGCGGGATCGGGACTCCACCCGCGCTCAGGCGCCATCCTCCGGGCACGCGGAAGTCCGGCGGCGTCGGGTAGCTCTCCATGTGCAGGAGTCCCGCCTCCCACTGGTGTAGGGAACGGCGGCCGAAGCCGTTGTTCGCCGCGCCGTGGCCCGCCATTGCTCGCTAGTGGAGGCGGATTGGGGAGAGAAGACAGGGCTGGGCTGGGGAGAGGAGGGAGACGGCGGTGCTGAATGCGGCCAGACGCGGTAGGTTCCGCGATAAATAGAGGGAGCCGAATCCGAGGCGACGCCGCGTGGAAGCTACGCGTCCGGCGAAGTCTGACCGGCGGTAGGCTTTTGAAGCGAGCGGAAGACGATTGGCGTCTGTCGCCAACAAGTTGGGGCCACCATCCGCGCGGGAAGTTTTCTCGACGTTTCGCGCGCTTTTGTTTCGTCCGGAGTCCCCAAGCGCTCCCCGGGGGGCGGGATGACCTGGGCTCGCCGGACGGATGAAAGCCCAAATCCGGGCGAAAACGAGGTTTCGGGGACGCGGCTGGGCCGTTTTCGTCCATCCGAATAAAAAGAGGCGTCATGGGGTCTCGTCGGGGAGACGGCCGGAGTTGCTCTAACACTTGATCCATCTCCAATGCACCATACAACTCCCTGTTTTAGGAGCTCCAATCCATGCTCGATTCCCCTCCATCCTGGAGACGCGTCTCCTTTGAAAACACTGTCCAGTAGGTTTCCTCTAGGATAGTAGATGGCTCTTAATAGTTTTGCATAGAGACCTTCAGGTTTATTTAGTAGTCTCCATGCTTTCCTAGCAAGCAAGGCCTGATTAAAGAGCATTATTGTATCTCTAAAGCCTACCCGTAAAATACATTTGGGTTTTGTAAGATTTTCCCATGCTTTTCAGGCTTCTGACGATATCCAGCCGTCCATCCTAACCCTCGCCCCGACGCGGCGGCGCCGCGCCCGGGCGCTCCAGCAGCCCTTCCTCTCGCCTCCCCCCCCCCGTGCGCCTTCTCTTCCTGCCGCCGCCGCCGGAGCGAGGTTCTCGTCCGTGACTCGGCGCGGGGGCGCTTCTTGCGCTGGCGGCGGCGACCGCACCGGCCAGGTCGACGGGGCGTCACGGCATGGCGGCGGTCGGAGGACATCGGCGACCCTGGTGTGGACGGCAACGGGTAGCGGCGGTAGTCTGGGCCCAGATGGGCCTGGACAGGGACCGGGGCATGGCTCGCTCCGCGAGGTCCCTGACGGCGGTTCGCGGAGGATATCTTGGGCTATTTTGCGACGCGAGGTATCCAGAGTAACTGCCCTGGGCATGGCGGTGGTGTCCATCTTCTCCGTCGGAGGTGGTCGGCCAGGCTGGTAGTCCTGTGTGGGGATCATGGGATCTCACACGGGTCTCCGGCAATGGTGGTCTAGTCCGGGGTGTCATGGCGGACGGTGAAAGCCGAGCCTCGACCTCGGTCTTGGCGGATGATGGCGGCGTCGGTCGACGTCGTTAGCTTGTCGAAGGCGTTATTTTTGCCCGTCTTGGCACTACACTTGGCGAGTTGGGGATGCGTGGTTGCCGGTGAAAACCGTGCTCCGAGTCGGTTGGCGGACGATGGCGACGTGTCGCGCCGCTACCTTCTTGAAGGCATCGTCGTCACAGTCTGCGGTCTCTCACTTGTGCTGCTCCGGGGGAAACCCTAGGTCCGGGTCTCCCGGATCGGACGATGGCGGCACGCCCTGCGTCGTTCTACCTCTTGGGGCATCGTTTTTGGAGCAGCTGCTGGATGTTGGCGGTTCTCAGTGGAGTGGTGTTCATCTACCACATTGTTGGCGCTGAGTCTCAGCGGCATGGTGCTGCAGGGTATCAACGACAGATGCGGGATGATGTATAGGTGCAGGATGGTGGAGCCGTCTGGCGTCATGGTGGCATCGACGACAGGTCTTGCAAGGTTAATGCTATGATCTCTCTTGAAGATGGAGTCGAGGAAGACGGCGGGAGCAACTCCTGTGGCGTGGGCCTTGGCGTGCGCTGAGAGTATGCTTCACTGGATGTGCTTCTCACCTGCTATTGGACGGTTTTGGAAGACATTTAGTTTTGATTGATGTGAGTTGGTGTATTGTCACCCTCTTCATCCCACTGTAGGTATAGTAAGGTTGCTTCGAGATTGGTCTTTTGTATTATTACTTGTAAGGTTCGTGAATAATCTAATAAAAAAGCCGTGTGCTTTGGATGCAGAAGCTGGGGCGATATTTCCCCCATTTCGAAAAAAAAAGATTTTTCCATGCTGACCAATGAACCTTCCTATGTTCATCGTCTTCTCCACACCAAAATTATCTTGTCATTTTCACGTGATCACCATGGAACCTAGCCGGTAGTTTAAAAAGCCCCATAATATAGGTTGGTAAAGACTTAACTACCGATTTGATGAGAGCTTCTTTTGCATCCATGGAGGCCTATTTTTCAGCCCAATCATTCATCTTTTTGCTCAGACTGTCTTTTGTATTTTTAAATTTACCAGCTTTGACTCTCCTTCAATGGTGGGAAACCCCAGATATTTTTTCTCAAAGGTACTCTGACAGAACGTGTTTCATATCTATTTGTAATTGTGCAGAGCACTGGCTGCTGAAGAGAATTGAACATTTATTTGGGCTAATGAGCTGGCCTGTTCCTCTTTCAAATTTTTGTATGTCTGACTTGATAACAAGCGCTTGCTCGGCATTTGTCTGCAAGAAGAGGAGACTGTCATTGCAAAAAGAAGGTGGGAGATCCCATAAGCTCTTCTGCAAATTTTCATTTCTCTCCTACTGATTGCATCTTGGAGGGTTGTAGTGAGACCTCCAGCAACAAAGAGGAAAATATAGGGAAAGAGGGTCTTCCTGTCTTAGTCCTCCAGTGGGGATAACAAGGTCAGAAAGCTCGCTGTTAACTTTCACTTGATATAAGGTTGACGTTAAACTCCCGCATGCCTAACACATTTTCGTGCGATCACGTTGTTCGAGATACCCATGTTCTCTCGTTGTCTGATTACAAAAATAATAAGAAAATAAAATACGAGAGTTTGACGGACCTTGCGAGTACAAAGCAGGGCAGTGCAAGGCATAAGTATAAGTAATATACTAAGAATTTCTCCAGCGCTCATTCCCCCCCCCCCCCCCTCCCCTCTCACACCTCTACAGTACCTTGAGAGTCCTTGAGACCTCACCGGCTCCTCTCCCTCTCCTCTCCGGCGGCTCTGCTGCCGGAGGCGTTGGGGCAGAGGAGGCCGGCCTTTTGTATATAGTAGTTTAGGTTTTTGTCATGTTGGTATGGCAGTTTGCCGGTCTGGCGTCATGCCGTGTGTCGGGAGGATCTGGTGGTCGGAGCTAGCGAGCAGCTCGGGCCGGCCGAGTGGCGGAGTTTATCCTCTCCGTGCTGCTCCGGTGGTTGGAGGAAATAGCATCGGAGGAGATCTCTTCTACGCCTCCGTCTAATAAGCTCGGTGGAGCTCGACTTCGATCCGATCTTGCCGGATCTGGCCGCCATGGTGGAGGCCAGAGCTCGGCGACGGCTAGATCTCGAGCTCCGGGGATCGTTGAGGCTTCTTCAGGCGAAGGAACCAAGCACCGGCTTCATGGCGCCGC
>NC_061510.1:174365665-174407279 GCF_022539505.1 Lolium rigidum
GTTACTACCGCTTGAATGCCACCGAAGCTCGGGAAGCACCACGAGACCATGCCAAGAATGTCTTCCTGTTAATAACATGCTCAATCTCTCTTAGGAACCTAACTTTTCTTAAAATCTCGGGACGAGATTTGTTTAAGGGAAAGGGTTTGTAACATCCCAAAAATTCAGAACAAAACAAATGAATTTCCCTTGTTCCAAATTTTGGAACCAACAAAAACTTTTATCAAATGAAGTATGATACCTAGTGATCTTGTTTAATTGTTGTGCTATTGCCATGATTGATTGTTATAGTAGTTTGAAATAACCTTAAACCCTAAAACTCACCCCTCTTTTCACCATCCTAGCTAAAATAAAATAAAAGGAAATTAAATAAGAAAAAGGTATATGTGCCTATGGCTATTCTTACAAATCTTTACCCTAGACCTTTCTACTTTGTTTAGAGGTTTGGAAAACCTTCATACACCTTACCTAGTACCTATCAAACCAATTCCAAGTGGTTTCCAAAGAAATTTAAAAAGAAACTAAAAATGCCATAGAGGCATATGAGAGTAAAATAGCAAATATGTGAATTTAAGAACCTTGACACTAATATTTGTTATGAATGGTGGGATCACTCCTATATACCATTTCAACACTCTACCACACCATTTGGGTCAAGCCCAGTCAAATTAAAACTTAAATGCAACATATGCATAAAGGCATATGTGACACATAGCCACAATACCCAATTTTTGCTCTATGACCCTAAACCTTGAACAAATAATGTGAAACCATCTCCCAACCTAATATAACCCTAAATTGACCCTAACCCATGCCCAAGCAAAGCAAGGTGAACAATTTACAAAAAACAATAAAATTTGGCACATCACCTCTTATGTGTTATGGCCAAATTTGCAAATCTTTGAACAAGACCATTTGAATTGGTTTCAATGCTCTTAAAATGTTTCTAAACTAATAAGAACCACATTAGAGTCAAGAAAAATCAAATCAATTGGAGAGAAATAAAATGGAGAGAAAATTCCATATTTCACTTACATACACCATATGCCAATTTGCAATTCCTTAACCTAGGCCACAATTGCTTGCCCCTTTGCTTCTAAAATACTTTAGAGTGATAAACTAACACAAATGCATCCTTGGATCAAGAATCAAACCCAAAGAAATCAAGATTTCTTCATACATATGATAATGGTCATATGGACCAAAAATATTTTCTTCACCACTTTACCCCCTGTATTTCTCAATTCCTAAACTAAAATTAGTCAAACAAAGCCAGGTCATCCAAGACCATGTCAAGGTCTACAACTTTCATGTTGACCATCATGGTTAAAGTTGACCAGGTTGACCAATGAGAAATTGAACAAGAGAAGACTTTAAATTAATGGGAAGATCACCTCAAATTTGAAATGTTGCAAATCAATTCCAAAATGAACCCCACCACCACCATTCTAACCCATAATTAATGTGTTTAAGATCCACCAAAAATAATTTCAAATTTCAAAAGTTTTGTTCATGCGGCCATTGTGTCGAACACTTGGCGAGGCATCAAATCCGAAATGCAACACACCCTTTTGTCCGGCGAGTTTTGAGCCTAAACCACTTTTGAATTGTGATCATCAGCTTCCCCTACACCCCTGCCTTTAGCCCGAGTACCTGCATGGTTGATTAAAGTCGAGGAGAAACCCTAAAATATGCAAAACTATACCAAGCCGGCCACCTTTGGCATCTCCACCTCCAGCCCTCGTTTCAACTCTTGCCCTTGTCCTGGAGCATCTACAACACTCAAGGAATCGAATGGTACACAGCCCACCTGCTCGCCAACGCTCGGCATTGGTCGGAACGCGCGTGCCAAAACGTTGCCAGGACGTGCCAGTCGACGCGGTGACCGCGCACTGGCCGCGCCAGTACGTCACGCACTCGAGCGACGCCGTCCCCCTCCTGCATCCCTACCACCGCGTTGAGTAGCTACTCCATGCCCTCTACCACCTAGGCACACTCAAACACCTGCGGCTGCCTCGTCACCGTCGTCCTCGCCGGATTTAAACCGCGCACGCCGTGGCAGAACTCGCATGCGCCCGAGCCACTCCACCACGCCCTGGACGCGCTAGCGGTACCTAGAGCATCGCCGTGATGTCGCCTACCCGTAGCCGTCCTTACCTTGCCCTTTGGCACGCCAGAAACGCCGCGCCATGCTCGACCCCTTCGGCACCCGCAGCACCTCACCTCCGCTATAAATAGAGGCGCCCGAGCACGAATCCTTCACAGCACCACCCTCTCCTCCCATCACTGCTTCCACTCGACCAAGCCACTCACTCAATTGACGCCGGAGCCGCCCCAATTTGACGATCGGAGTCGCCGGGAGCCCGCGAGATCATCGCCACCGATTGACGCCTCCCCACGCCTCGCCACGCTACCAGGAGCTCCAGCATCGTCGACAACCTCGCCTCGCCACCAGCAGAACTCCGCGGGAACGCCGGTAAGGCCGCCGACCCCCTAGGCTCGCCGCCAGTGAGCCCGTCGCTCGTCGGAGACGACGACGATCCCTGGCCGCTGGATCCCTTTCTAATCCTACGGCCTAACGAGCGCGTACCGCTTCGGCGTTTAAAGAGCCGGCCGACGGGTGGCCCCCACCTCGTCGGGGCAGCCCACACGCACCCGTTGCTAGATGGGCTGCGCAGTGTATTTCAAATTCGTTTCGGCCCGATAACGTTCCCGCCAAGCCCAACAATTCAAAAATCGAATTTCGTTTAATTCCAAATTCAATACTGATGCACACTTTAAAATTGAATAGTTTAAAATCTACTACACCAAATTCAGCAAACTTTATATATTCAGAAAGCTTATGAAATTATCTAGCTCACCTCACTGGATTCAACCCCATATGTTGTGCAGTTTTTGAATAGTAAAAATAACAAAACAGATACTTTTCAGTATTCAAATAAATCTTAAAAATCAACCATTATGAATTTTGAAGTGAATCCAATTGCAATAATTCACATTTAACAAACTCTAAATTACTATGTAAAAATATGATATATGTTCTGTACATGATCATGGGCTAGAAGCAGAATATTGGCTATGTAGTCAATACTAGCCCATTTAAACTCTATCCAAATTTTAGAATTTTAAATCTATGAGGTGTAGCACCTCCTTTAAATCATCTTCTCAAGTAATATGAAGTAATGTGATGACCCTTGTTGCTTGGTCTCATATTTGCTCACTTAAGAATATTAAATGTTTGCCATAGTAGCATTTAAATTGTTCCAACTAATTATTAAATCATATGAGAGGTATCCCTCTCATTTAAACCTTTGTCTCAAGTAATTCTACATGAGGTAGAGACCATGGTCTATTAACTCTTTTATGGAATTATTTGAGGATATTAAATCATTACTATGTTGGTATTAAATTGCATGAGGTGTATTCCCTCATTTAAATCATGTTTCTCAAATAATAAGTGTGAAGTGTTGACCTTAGTCAACATGTGCTCATACCTTAGTATTTGAGGAAATTAAATCTTAACAATATTTAATGAGAGGATATTAGTTCTCCAAATAAATAAATAGAAACACTAATAAATAATTATAATGAGAGGAAACTATTTCCTCCAAAGCATTAAAGAGTTATACTAATAAATAATTATAATGAGAGGAAATTATTGTTTTCTTTAAAATAAAACAAAGTAAATCACCATGCTAATAAGATGTGATGCTAGCATAGGCTTGTGTGAATCTTTGGTGTGTTTAGTCTAGCATGCAAGTTTTGTGTGGTGATTGTATCCTCGTATTCGTTTATAGACGCTAGTACCGAAGGCTACGAAGGGGACGACGAGAACATCTACGGAGAAGAAGGAGGAACATTTTGATCCATACACCAACCAAGGCAAGCTAATATTCTTGCAAGATACCCTAAGGCAAAGCTCAACAAGAGCAAGGCCTCATCCCCATTTATTTTATGCTTAATGATCCTATCCCAAGTTTTTACCTTACAAGTTTTTACTTTACAAGCTTTTCTAAAGTTTGTTTATCAAAGTTTACTTTTTGATTCATGATTCACCTGGTTTAGATATGGAGTAGAACAAGAGCATCAAAGTTAGCCTAGAGCAAGAAAAGCTAGTTAGCACCCCTCATGACTAGTTGCTATTGCTAAATAAATAAAATTGATTACTCTAGATGGGATCATATGAAATGAAATGACTTTGAAAACCTTGGAATGATGATTCATTCTATTGAAAGATTTTGGAGGTGAATATGACTGGTGAATGACTTGGTGAATTTTACGAAAACTGATGGTTGGGTTCGGATGCGATACCATTCCAATTTACAAGTACCCCCACAATACCTGATTATGGGTAGGGCTTAACTGGAAATTTATGTGTCTTAGTATGGGTTCCCTCTAAACAAGCGTCATCGGGGTTATGCCCAAAGCTGCCTCCACAACACAAAAGCAACGACGTTAAAGATGAGGTGAATGTCCGGCCCAAGCCCTGTGCAGTTCCCGGGTTGACTGCGGTTTTCACCGGGAGGCCAAGCTCATGGGGAGAGGTGCTCATACTAGGATATGTAAGTGAAAGGTTATGGTTGATGATCCGCGTACTGAGTTACGATTATTCAGGGTTACCCCGACGGATGTAATCAAAAGTTGTGGCACAAGTGTACAACCTCTGCAGAGTGTAAACCTATTCGAATAGCCGCGTCCACGGTTAAGGACGGTTGGAAAGGCCATACTGTTCCGTCATCAGACCATTTTCAAAAAAAATGTGACATATGACTTGTGACTTGAGTTTGAAAGGTGAATGGTGACTTTGAATTGAATCACAACAGAGTTGTGGGAATGACACTAATGTTCCCACTTAGGTTAGTTTAGCAAATGAAGAGTCTTTTCGAAATGTTTATGAAATAAACTTGGCTTTATGCAAATAAACCTAGAGCTTAGTATCCCCTTACTAGAATTGATAGTTCTTACACTAGTATTAGTTTGCGAGTACTTTAAAGTACTCATGGCTTTGTCCCTGGCTATTCAAATGGCCAGACTTTGAAGGAGAACAACAGTACAAGGAACATGGACAGCAGGACGTCTACGACAACTAGGACTACTCCTGACGTCAAGCGTTGCCTGTGGATTAGATAGCCACTACTACTTCGCTTCCGCTATTTGTGATGTTCGTTGATCTAGAGATCAACTACTATTGTAATATTGGATCATGTGATCTACCCTTGTAAGACGATTATGTGTTGTAATAAATGATGACTCTATGATATTCAACTATTATGTCTCGCAACAACAATATTTCTGGGATTGCGATGTATGGCATAATAGGCATCTGGACTTAAAAATCCGGGTGTTGACAGCCGCCATTGACGAAGAACTTCCCTGTGACATTTTCCCATCGAAGTGATACGTGCAAAGGGGAAGAAAGGAAACTACTGGGCTAGTTAGCTGATGGACTATTGGGCTGAAAGGGCCGTTCATAATTTTTGTACTTCCGAAACGTCACGCACCCAATCGGCCTTGGCTCTATCGTTCCTAATCGGAAAAGTCCCCACACATTTGCCCTCGATTCCCTAGTGTGCGCTCTCACTGCTTGAGGGCCGGCATGCATCGCTGCACACGCCGCCGGCTGGGGTGATGCTTCCAGAAGCTAAGCGTCTGAGCTCATGATCTGGTCGCCACCCATGGATTTGGACGAGGAGCCCGATTAGGTTGCAGTTGCACAAGCCGATCTTCCACATGCAGATTATGTTGTGTTTCATGCCTTGAAGAATCGTGGTGGACATCTACTACGTCCTTATACTAGTGTAACCTAGTAGTTTCTTCGATTTATATTACTTGACTCTAGTATGGATGTATCTAGACTAAAATGTGTCTAGATCTATTCATATTAGAGTCAATGAATATGAATCGGAGAGAATATTACAATGCAATATTATAGCTACTTTTATAATTGTGTTAGATTTACACATGTTTTTCCCTTTTCACATGTAGTAGGTCTCAGTTTGGACTTGGGGTACTACTTTTTGTTGCCAATGGCGTCTCACGTAGCAAAAGTCCATGCTAGTAGGTTTAAAGTATTTTGTGTTTTTTCATATTCCTAGTTGTCTTTCATTGATCATGACATTTGAATATTTTGTCTACTATTTACCCTATGATTTCTATACATTTGTGCGTTAAAAAAATCTACAGAAACATTCGCCCCGGCAAACAAAAATTTCTGGGTCCGCCACTGGTTGCAGAAGTACATGTAGTTATCATGGATGCTTCTTCTCTTGATGAACACACTTTGAGCATCGGACACAAGATCATTCATGAGTGGTGCTAACCATATAGCAATCATCTTAGCAATGAATTTGCCACGGCGTGGATGAGGCTAATAGATATATAGTCATAGATACTTTCGCCGAGTTAACCCATTGGAGATGCGCATATGGAGAGTGTTGAAATGATGGATGGCCCTCATGAGGTTGTCTTTGATGATGCTCCAACACATTTTGAAGAAAGCACATGTGAATCCATCCGGCCCCGAGGCCTTATCGGAAGGCATTTGTCTAATTGCTTCTTGCACTTCCTCCTCGGAGAAAGCATTATCAGAAACTAGAATAACAAGATCAATCAAATCCGAGATAGAAGTAAGCACTATGTTCCCTTCGAGAATAATCGGCTGGCGACTGCCAACTCTTGGCAGCCTAACCAACTCCAACCCTCTTAACCACACAAAGCTTTAACAGCTCAATTCTCTTCAAGATGCATCTCCAAGTGTATGATATGCTATCTCTCACCAACGCAGCACCTTCTAGGTTGACATCCATCGTCAAAGTAGGGAAGTGCTACCATTCTACTTGAGCCCCACCCGCCAAGGACTAGTCTTTTTTCCCAATATTTTCTAGTTCCACTAGTGTACTATCCTTCTTAAGTGTGAAACTCGTCTTATGTGTATATGTAGCACTGACATTTTCTGCTCATTTTTGCAGATGCTTCTGTGATAGATGATGTCTTTCAGGACAGCAGCTACATTTGGACTTGGCAAGGAGTTAGTCGATCAAAAGCAAATGCATGATGAACTAAGCTCATCCATGGAAATTTACTTCAGAACTTCAGAACATTGAATTGAACTTTGCTACATGGAATTTAAGATTGCCAGACACAAGAATCTAATTATTTCGTGGTTTACATAATTGCTAGTGAGGTTGCATTCCACACGATATTTAGTTCTTTACATGTGAACATCTGTCATGGCTCCATATTATTCATCAAACAAGATGGCCTATGATATGGAGAATATGAATGACTTTTCACACTGTCATCACAACAAAAGGTTTGCTAGTATCAAAGCACTCGGTCAGTATTTAGTGCCCTTTTAAGTGCAGCTATCAAATGTCAACATATAATATAATTACTCACAAGCAAGTAACTGAATCACTGATAATGCAAAATCAACTTATATGATCTCCATGGTTCCAAACTGAAATTGCTATAAAAAGTAGGTTTGAATCAAAAGTACAGATAAAAGTACCGCAAAATCAAATACCCAAGGTGCTGCTCCATGGTATATTTTTTCCACAGCTCAAGATCAATAAATGGAAAGGCATCGATGTCATCTCAAGGAATCAGTTGTTGACCTTTGCCATGTGCATATCATATGTAGTCATGATTAGCCAATGATTGCGTGAACAAGGGAACATATGGAAGATATGGACATGACCCATATAATTTTATCCTGAGGCTACAGATAGGACGAACCTCCCCATGATCCATGTCATATGACATTAGCACATCCCCACCACGCATAATATAGAAAATCAAACTGCATTCTGGGTGAATTGCAATCAAAGTGTATTGTCCTCCATTTATCAAACCCTTATGTCCGAGAAGCTGGGAAGTGCTAATGTTGTACTTAAAGTTCCATTCACCGCTCTGGTAGTTCTCCAGGATCCAGACTGAGAGTGTAGAGGCATCTCTTTCCCTGACATTCAGATAATGCAACCGACCCTGAGACTGACCAATGAAAGCAGCATTCAAATTCCAAATATTTTCAGCACCCATAGTGTCCAACAAAGGAATAGTCCTCCATGACTTGCCCTCCCTGTCCACAGCAACTATTGTTGAATCAAGAGAGATGAAATGCAGCATGCCATTGAGAAAGACGCTTCTTTCATACAATGCAACATCATCGCCCCAACCATTTTCACTGTGACTCCAAGATCCCACTTTTGACGAGTATATATCTACTCCGGTGATGTACCCTTCCACATCCTCTAGCATTGAGAATAGATGGAAATGGGAGGAAACTGCTGGATCGAAACCCAAGCGACTTACGTAGACCTGGGTCTTCCGGTCAGAAGAGGGCAAGATTAGCCATTTCTCGGTCGCTGGATTGCACACCACGTAATCGAATTCATATTTGGGACTTGGAGAAACCTTCCGGCAGTGAAGGAAGAGTAGGCCGTTGCAGCAGTCCTTAGGTACAATGGTTGTGTAGCCGATCAGGAAAGACAGTGACGGATCAGAAACAGGCTGTTCTTCCGCTCCTGAAATGCTGACAAAATCGGAAACAGTTAACATGTCGCCGAGCCGTGGTGTGATTCCGCGGAAGAAACCCGAGAGGGACTGAGGGAGCTTCTTGCGGTGGTCCCGGTGGGTGATGAGGCCGCGCCAGTGCCATGAGACGCACTTGAAACGGCAGACAGATTTGACCGGCAGCCTCGAGAGGATCTCAACGACAAGGTCGTCGGTGAGATCGGCAGCGGGGTTGCAGCTCTTGTCGGAGCGATCCATCCGTCGGCAGGCGGAACACCAATCTGTTAATCTGGGGAATGGATGAGAAAGATTAGAGATCCGTGAAGAGAAGAATCATGTTATCAAGGGAGTGTTTCAAATGAAGGGAAAGACGAGCGGGAAGGCACCAAGATCAGCCGGGCCGGCTATGGCGCAGCCACCATGGTCGTGGAGGAGGGCAGGGGCCGAGGGGGCTGGGGGCGGACGGCGGCGGCAGAGCTTGGGGTTTACGACGAGACTTTGGGGCTGGGCCGCGGTCCGCTCCTGCTACAATGTTTGCTTCTGTTCGGCAGACTTTTTTCTTTTCTAGTCCAACTTTGGGTCGTTTCGATCCAGGCTTCATGGCTCCCGGTATTTTGGGGAGAATATTTAGAGGTATTTCCAAAATTCTGATTTGCTTGCTGGGTGGCGTACACCTCCAATACCTGCAGACTTTCGATAAAAAAAATACATATATTTTGGGCCACACAAAATGTTACGGAGTATTTTTGTTGCTCTGAAAAATAAGAACTCGTTTTATCTTTTTTGAAGTCTCAAATGTGGTTTTTGAATTAAAAGTAGCTGTAGGGAGTTAATAGCAACTTTTAGTGTTTATAAAATTTTAAAGGTTCCAATGCTTCGCAGAAGTGCGAGCACATAAGAGGATGACCGGGATACAAAGCGATGCATTGACTTCACCGTATGTATTGTTTTATGCATATTATCAATGTGATTTGTCTTATCACTATAGCCACGGATTGAGCGAAAGCCGCCCAAATGAAGATCTTTCCTTTCCACAAAAAGTGCCAATATCGAAGCAAAGGAGCCGGGTTTCCCTTTTTTACCATGTTATTTTTTTATTGACTTTGAAACCAAAGCAACGATGCTACCCAAATTTGTATGGACTGGATTTTTGTGACTTGAATACAGGATTATAAACATCCAGTATAACCTCCTTTTAAGAGTCAATCAGTATAATGAAGGCACCTTTTGGGTTCTATCAAAACAATTGTTCCTACGTTAGTTAGTGATACTAGGCAGCGTCCCGTCGTGCCGATGGCGGGGCAAATCGTTACCGTCGAAGAAGAATGGTCACCGCCTCTCCATGTTGCTCCGCACTTCCCCAAGCTGACGCAGATCAAGGAGGAAAATTGTGCTGGCAACCGCGCTCCATGTCGCCCTCTTCGATCCCCACGACGTCGCATCTCCATGAGCCGCTGATCTTGACCGCTCTCCACTTGAATCCGCCGCCTCCTCTTCTATGAGCATAGGCTCTCCACCAGCGCATACAAAAATAATGAGGAAGACCGGGAGAGGTAGCATGCGTCGGACCATAAACAGCCCACGCGTGGGGACATGGTCACCAGCGCCGCTTTGACTGACCCACAAAGCTCCAACATCCGACAATTTAAACAGAACTGGTTCACCCCTATCCAAGCATGTTGCAGCTATGGGCACACCCGTATCATACCAAGCGAGCCCACACTGCTCACATGTTCGTAGGAAAACAAACTCTCATCTACACAAAAACGCTACCAAGATCCGAAAGTGCACACATAAAAGAAACAACGGGAGGTATATCCACGTGGCTGCACCATGTTAATCCAGAGATAGGCCTCAAAATTCTTAGTATTTTTTTTTTGAACAGGGGTAGGGCCCGGAGGCCCTAGAAGCTTCATTTATAGCGGTGGGACAGAGTTACATCAAGGAACAGACGAAAAACTGAAATTACAACATAGTCCTTGTTTTTTGCTAAGAGGACCTCGAAGAGAAAAGCAGAACGCGATCCGGTCCTCCTCCACCGGCGGTGCTTAACCTCGATGCCGCTGTCGTCGACCATGCCGCTGGGGACTACACCACTTGGGGCAAGGTCGTCGATGAACGCCGCGGTGAGGTTGATGAAGATCCTTCGTGGCTCACTGGCCTGGAGGAAGAAGAGCCGCAGGAGCCAGAAGCTCCGCGGTGCGAAGGGGCCCCTTTGGCCAGTTGGAGCAGTGATACGCGTACAACACGCGTCTGTTGGGAACCCCAAGAGGAAGGTGTGATGCGTACAGCGGCAAGTTGTCCTTCAGAAAGAAACCAAGGTTTATCGAACCAGGAGGAGCCAAGAAGCACGTTGAAGGTTGATGGCAGCGGGATGTAGTGCGGCGCAACACCAGGGATTCGGCGCCAACGTGGAACCTGCACAACACAACCAAAGTACTTTGCCCCAACGAAACAGTGAGGTTGTCAATCTCACCGGCTTGCTGTAACAAAGGATTAGATGTATAGTGTGGATGATGATTGTTTGCGAGAAAACGAGTAAAGAAAGTATTGCGGTAGATTGTATTCGATGTAAAAAATGGACCGGGGTCCACAGTTCACTAGAGGTGTCTCTCCCATAAGATAAATAGCATGTTGGGTGAACAAATTACAGTCGGGCAATTGACAAATAAAGAGGGCATGACAATGCACATACATGATATGATGAGTATTGTGAGATTTAATTGGGCATTACGACAAAGTACATAGACCGCTATCCAGTATGCATCTATGCCTAAAAAGTCCACTTTCAGGTTATCATCCGAACCCCTTCCAGTATTAAGTTGTAAAAGAACAGACAATTGCATTAAGTATGGTGCGTAATGTAATCAATAACTACATCCTCGGACATAGCATCAATGTTTTATCCCTAGTGGCAACAACACATCCACAACCTTAGAACTTTCACGTCACTCGTCCCAGATTTAATGGAGGCATGAACCCACTATCGAGCATAAATACTCCCTCTTGGAGTTAAGAGCAAAAACTTGGCCAGAGCCTCTACTAATAACGGAGAGCATGCAAGATCATAAACAACACATAGGTAATAGATTGATAATCAACATAACATAGTATTCTCTATCCATCGGATCCCGACAAACACAACATATAAAATTACAGATAGATGATCTTGATCATGTTAGGCAGCTCACAAGATCCGACAATGAAGCACATGAGGAGAAGACAACCATCTAGCTACTGCTATGGACCCATAGTCCAGGGGTGAACTACTCACTCATCACTCCGGAGGCGACCATGGCGGTGAAGAGTCCTCCGGGAGATGATTCCCCTCTCCGGCAGGGTGCGGGAGGCGATCTCCTGAATCCCCCGAGATGGGATTGGCGGCGGCGGCGTCTCTGGAAGGTTTTCCGTATCGTGGCTCTCGGTACTGGGGGTTTCGCGACGAAGGCTTTAAGTAGGCGGAAGGGCAACGCGGGGGGCCACACGAGGGCCCCACACACTAGGGCCACGCGGCCAAAGGCCAGGCCGCGCCGCCCTATGGTGTCGGCGCCTCGTGGACCCACTTCCTTTCCCCCTCGGTCTTCTGGAAGCTTCGTGCAAAAATAGGACCCTGGGCGTTGATTTCGTCCAATTCCGAGAATATTTCCTTACTAGGATTTCTGAAACCAAAAACAGCAGAAAACAGCAAGCTGGCTCTTCGGCATCTCGTTAATAGGTTAGTGCCGGAAAATGCATAAATACGACATATAATGTGTATAAAACATGTAGATATCATCAATAATGTGGCATGGAACATAAGAAATTATCGATACGTCGGAGACGTATCAGCATCCCCAAGCTTAGTTCCTGCTCGTCCCGAGCAGGTAAACGATAACAAAGATAATTTCTGGAGTGACATGCCATCATAACCTTGATCATACTATTGTAAGCATATGTAATGAATGCAGCGATCAAAACAATGGTAATGACATGAGTAAACAAATGAATCATAAAGCAAAGACTTTTCATGAATAGTACTTCAAGACAAGCATCAATAAGTCTTGCATAAGAGTTAACTCATAAAGCAATAAATCAAAGTAAAGGTATTGAAGCAACACAAAGGAAGATTAAGTTTCAGCGGTTGCTTTCAACTTATAACATGTATATCTCATGGATATTGTCAATGTAAATTAATATAACAAGTGCAATATGTAAGTATGTAGGAATCAATGCACAGTTCACACAAGTGTTTGCTTCTTGAGGTGGAGAGAAATAGGTGAACTGACTCAACATAAAAGTAAAAGAAAGGTCCTTCAAAGAGGAAAGCATCGATTGCTATATTTGTGCTAGAGCTTTGGTTTTGAAAACAAGAAACAATTTTGTCAACGGTAGTAATAAAGCATATGTATCATGTAAATTATATCTTACAAGTTGCAAGCCTCATGCATAGTATACTAATAGTGCCCGCACCTTGTCCTAATTAGCTCGGATTACCGGGATCATCGCAATACACATGTTTTAACCAAGTGTCACAAAAGGGTACCTCCATGCCGCTCTGTACAAAGGTCTAAGGAGAAAGCTCGCATTTGGATTTCTCGCTTTTGATTATTCTCAACTTAGACATCCATACCGGGACAACATAGACAACAGATAATGGACTCCTCTTTAATGCATAAGCATGTAGCAACAATTAATGTTCTCATATGAGATTGAGGATATATGTCCAAAACTGAAACTTCCACCATGATTCATGGCTTTAGTTAGCGGCCCAATGTTCTTCTCTAACAATATGCATGCTCTAACCATTAAAGTGGTAAATCTCCCTTACTTCAGACAAGACGGACATGCATAGCAACTCACATGATATTACACAAAGAGTAGTTGATGGCGTCCCCAGGAACATGGTTATCGCACAACAAGCAACTTAATAAGAGATAAAGTGCATAAGTACATATTCAATACCACAATAGTTTTAAAGCTATTTGTCCCATGAGCTATATATTGCAAAGGTAAAGAATGGAAATTTTAAAGGTAGCACTCAAGCAATTTACTTTGGAATGGCGGAGAAATACGATGTAGTAGGTAGGTATGGTGGACACAAATGGCATAGTGGTTGGCTCAAGGATTTTGGATGCATGAGAAGTATTCCCTCTCGATACAAGGTTTAGGCTAGCAAGGTTATTTGAAACAAACACAAGGATGAACCGGTGCAGCAAAACTTACATAAAAGACATATTGTAAACATTATAAGACTCTACACCATCTTCCTTGTTGTTCAAAACTCAATACTAGAAATTATCTAGACTTTAGAGAGACCAAATATGCAAACCAAATTTAGCAAGCTCTAGGTGTTTCTTCATTAATGGGTGCAAAGTATATGATGCAAGAGCTTAAACATGAGCACAACAATTGCCAAGTATCAAATTATCCAAGACATTTTAGAATTACTACATGTAGCATTTCCCGATTCCAACCATATAACAATTTAACGAAGAAGATTCAACCTTCGCCATGAATACTATGAGTAAAGCCTAAGGACATATTTGTCCATATGCAACAACGGAGCGTGTCTCTCTCCCACACAATGAATGCTAGGATCCATTTTATTCAAACAAAAACAAAAACAAAAACAAACCGACGCTCCAAGCAAAGCACATAAGATGTGATGGAATAAAAATATAGTTTCGGGGGAGGAACTCGATAATGTTGTCGATGAAGAAGGGGATGCCTTGGGCATCCCCAAGCTTAGACGCTTGAGTCTTCTTAAAATATGCAGGGGTGAACCACCGGGGCATCCCCAAGCTTAGAGCTTTCACTCTCCTTGATCATATTGTATCATCTCCCTCTCTTGATCCTTGAAAACTTCCTCCACACCAAACTCGAAACAACTCATTAGAGGGTTAGTGCATAATAAAAATTCACATGTTCAGAGGTGACACAATCATTCTTAACACTTCTGGACATTGCATAAAGCTACTTGGACATTAATGGAACAAAGAAATTCATCCACCATAGCAAAAGAGGCAATGCGAAATAAAAGGCAGAATCTGTCAAAACAGAACGAGTCCGTAAAGATGGATTTTATTGAGGCACCAGACTTTCTCAAATGAAAATGCCCAAATTGAATGAAAGTTGCGTACATATCTGAGGATCACGCACGTAAATTGGCATATTTTTCTGAGCTACCTACAGAGAGGCAGGTCGAAATTCGTGACAGCAAAGAAATTTGTTACTGCGCAGTAATCCAAATCTAGTATGAACCTTACTATCAACGACTTTACTTGGCACAACAATGCACAAAACTAAGATAAGGAGAGGTTGCTACAGTAGTAAACAACTTCCAAGACTCAAATATAAAATAAAAATACTGTAGTAAAAACATGGGTTGTCTCCCATAAGCGCTTTTCTTTAACGCCTTTCAGCTAGGCGCAGAAAGTGTATATCAAGTATTATCAAGAGATGCAGTATCAATATTTCCTTGGGCTTTACCCTTACCTTTCTTATTCTTTTTCGTACTCTTTGATTTAGGGAATATATGTCTACCCCCCGGTGTAGAGGTGAATTTTAGGGTGCCTTCTCCCATATATATGACTGCTCCCAATAGTTTCAGCAGGGATCTTCCGAGTGTGATTTGTCCTGTTCCTGCACATTCAATAACAAGATAATCAATGGATATTGTTCTTCCAAGAATGGTTGTATGCACACCCGCAGATATTCCTTTAGGAATTATAACAGAGTTATCAATAAGGGTTATTCCTTCTCCCCCTTCAACAAATCCCCAAAGTTTCAAAGATTCATGAATACTCTTAGGAATTAGGCAAAATTCGGAAATAATATCACAATTGGCATGAAGAGTTTGGTCACCGATAACAATTTTAATAGTAGGATCCCATAATGAAGGTTCAGAGTTCACTAAAACTTGATCAAGACGGTTACGAACATATGTATAATTTTCATTCAAGCGAGATGCACTTGTCTCAAGAGTGTTTAATCTATTATAAATGCTAATAAGGGCTGAATCAAAGTTATTAGCTGAATCATGTGATGCAACCAACTTCTTTATGGCATTAAAAGCTTGATCCCCATTGCAATGAAGGAAATCTCCTCCCACTACAGCATCCAAGGCATATCTATAGCGAATCATAAGACTAAAATAAAAATTACTAAGGAGCAAACTTAGAGTCATTCGAGGTTCAGTTTTACGATAAGAAGTAAAAATTCTGGACCAAGCATCTTTAAAACTCTCCTCATCCCCTTGTTTAAAAGTGAAGACTAATTCCTCAGGTGAAGAAGTAACGAAGTGCAGAACTAGACATGGTAACAAAAGTAAAATGCAAGTAACTAATTTTTTTGTGTTTTTGATATAGGGTGCAAGACAGTAAATAAAGTAAAGCTAGCAACTAATTTTTTTGTGTTTTTGATATAAGTGCAGCAAAAAAAAGTCGTAAATAAAATAAAGCAAGACAAAAACAAAGTAAAGAGATTGGATTGTGGAGACTCCCCTTGCAGCGTGCCTTGATCTCCCCGGCAACGGCGCCAGAAAATATGCTTGATACGCGTACAACACGCGTCCGTTGGGAACCCCAAGAGGAAGGTGTGATGCGTACGGCGGCAAGTTTTCCTCGGAAAGAAACCAAGGTTTATCGAACCAGGAGGAGCCAAGAAGCACGTTGAAGGTTGATGGCAGCGGGATGTAGTGCGGCGCAACACCAGGGATTCCGGCGCCAACGTGGAACCTGCACAACACACCAAAGTACTTTGCCCCAACGAAACAGTGAGGTTGTCAATCTCACCGGCTTGCTGTAACAAAGGATTAGATGTATAGTGTGGATGATGATTGTTTGCAGAAAACAGTAAAGAAAGTATTGCAGTAGATTGTATTCGATGTAAAAGAATGGACCGGGGTCCACAGTTCACTAGAGGTGTCTCTCCCATAAGATAAATAGCATGTTGGGTGAACAAATTACAGTCGGGCAATTGATAAATAAAGAGGGCATGATAATGCACATACATGATATGATGAGTATTGTGAGATTTAATTGGGCATTACGACAAAGTACATAGACCGCTATCCAGCATGCATCTATGCCTAAAAAGTCCACTTTCAGGTTAACATCCGAACCCCTTCCAGTATTAAGTTGTAAAACAACAGACAATTGCATTAAGTATGGTGCGTAATGTAATCAATAACTACATCCTCGGACATAGCATCAATGTTTTATCCCTAGTGGCAACAGCACATCCACAACCTTAGAACTTTCGTCATCGTCCCGGATTTAATGGAGGCATGAACCCACTATCGAGCATAAATACTCCCTCTTGGAGTTAAGAGCAAAAACTTGGCCGAGCCTCTACTAATAACGGAGAGCATGCAAGATCATAAACAACACATAGGTAATAGATTGATAATCAACATAACATAGTATTCTCTATCCATCGGATCCCGACAAACACAACATATAGAATTACAAATAGATGATATTGATCATGTTAGGCAGCTCACAAGATCCGACAATGAAGAACATGAGGAGAAGACAACCATCTAGCTACTGCTATGGACCCATAGTCCAGGGGTGAACTACTCACTCATCACTCCGGGAGGCGACCATGGCGGTGAAGAGTCCTCCGGGAGATGATTCCCCTCTCCGGCAGGGTGCCGGAGGCGATCTCCTCGAATCCCCCGAGATGGGATTGGCGGCGGCGGCGTCTGCGGAAGGTTTTCCGTATCGTGGCTCTCGGTGCGGGGGTTTCGCGACGAAGGCTTTAAGTAGGCGGAAGGGCAACGCGGGGGCCACACGGGGGCCCCACACACCGGGGCCGCGCGGCCAAGGGCCAGGCCGCGCCGCCCTGTGGTGTCGGCGCCTCGTGGCCCCACTTCCTTTCCCCCTCGGTCTTCTGGAAGCTTCGTGCAAAAATAGGACCCTGGGCGTTGATTTCGTCCAATTCCGAGAATATTTCCTTACTAGGATTTCGAAACCAAAAACAGCGTAGAAACAGCAACCGGCTCTTCGGCATCTCGTTAATAGGTTAGTGCCGGAAAATGCATAAATACGACATATAATGTGTATAAAACATGTAGATATCATCAATAATGTGGCATGGAACATAAGAAATTATCGATACGTCGGAGAGGTATCAAGCAGCGGCGCCATGAAGCCGGTGCTTGGTTCCTTCGCCTGAAGAAGCCTCAACGATCCCCGGAGCTCGAGATCTAGCCGTCGCCGAGCTCTGGCCTCCACCATGGCGACCAGATCCGGCAAGATCGGATCGAAGTCGAGCTCCACCGACCTTATTAGACGGAGGCGTAGAAGAGATCTCCTCCGATGCTATTTCCTCCAACCACCGGAGCAGCACAGAGAGGATAAACTCCGCCACTGGTCGGCCCGAGCTGCTCGCTAGCTCCGACCACCAGATCCTCCCGACACACGGCATGACGCCAGACCGGCAAACTGCCATACCAACATGACAAAAACCTAAACTACTATATACAAAAGGCCGGCCTCCTCTGCCCCAACGCCTCGGCGAGCGCAGAGCCGCCGGAGAGGAGAGGGAGAGGAGCCGGTGAGGTCTCAAGGACTCTCAAGGTACTCGTAGAGGTGTGAGAGGGGAGGGGGGGGATGAGCGCTGGAGAAATTCTTAGTATATTACTTATACTTATGCCTTGCACTGCCTCCGCTTTGTACTCGCAAGGTCCGTCAAACTCTCGTATTTTATTTTCTTATTATTTTTGTAATCGGACAACGAGAGAACATGGGTATCTCGAACAACGTGATCGCACGAAAATGTGTTAGGCATGCGGGAGTTTAACGTCAACCTTATATCAAGTGAAAGTTAACAGCGAGCTTTCGACCTTGTTATCCCCACTGGAGGACTAAGACAGGAAGACCCTCTTTCCCTATATTTTCCTCTTTGTTGCTGGAGGTCTCACTACAACCCTCCAAGATGCAATCAGTAGGAGAGAAATGAAAATTTGCAGAAGAGCTTATGGGATCTCCCACCTTCTTTTTGCAATGACAGTCTCCTCTTCTTGCGAGACAAATGCCGAGCAAGCGCTTGTTATCAAGTCAGACATACAAAAATTTGAAAGAGGAACAGGCCAGCTCATTAGCCCAAATAAATGTTCAATTCTCTTCAGCAGCCAGTGCTCTGCACAATTACAAATAGATATGAAACACGTTCTGTCAGAGTACCTTTGAGAAAAAATATCTGGGGTTTCCCACCATTGAAGGAGAGTCAAAGCTGGTAAATTTAAAAATACAAAAGACAGTCTGAGCAAAAAGATGAATGATTGGGCTGAAAAATAGGCCTCCATGGATGCAAAAGAAGCTCTCATCAAATCGGTAGTTAAGTCTTTACCAACCTATATTATGGGGCTTTTTAAACTACCGGCTAGGTTCCATGGTGATCACGTGAAAATGACAAGATAATTTTGGTGTGGAGAAGACGATGAACATAGGAAGGTTCATTGGTCAGCATGGAAAAATCTTTTTTTCGAAATGGGGAAATATCGCCCCAGCTTCTGCATCCAAAGCACACGGCTTTTTTATTAGATTATTCACGAACCTTACAAGTAATAATACAAAAGACCAATCTCGAAGCAACCTTACTATACCTACAGTGGGATGAAGAGGGTGACAATACACCAACTCACATCAATCAAAACTAAATGTCTTCCAAAACCGTCCAATAGCAGGTGAGAAGCACATCCAGTGAAGCATACTCTCAGCGCACGCCAAGGCCCACGCCACAGGAGTTGCTCCCGCCGTCTTCCTCGACTCCATCTTCAAGAGAGATCATAGCATTAACCTTGCAAGACCTGCCGTCGATGCCACCATGACGCCAGACGGCTCCACCATCCTGCACCTATACATCATCCCGCATCTGTCGTTGATACCCTGCAGCACCATGCCGCTGAGACTCAGCACCAACAATGTGGTAGATGAACACCACTCCACTGAGAACCGCCAACATCCAGCAGCTGCTCCAAAAACGATGCCCCAAGAGGTAGAACGACGCAGGGCGTGCCGCCATCGTCCGATCCGGGAGACCCGGACCTAGGGTTTCCCCCGGAGCAGCACAAGTGAGAGACCGCAGACTGTGACGACGATGCCTTCAAGAAGGTAGCGGCGCGACACGTCGCCATCGTCCGCCAACCGAATTCGGAGCACGGTTTTCACCGGCAACCACGCATCCCCAACTCGCCAAGTGTAGTGCCAAGACGGGCAAAAATAACGCCTTCGACAAGCTAACGACGTCGACCGACGCCGCCATCATCCGCCAAGACCGAGGTCGAGGCTCAGTTTTCACTGTCCGCCATGACACCCCGGACTAGACCACCATTGCCGGAGACCTGTGTGAGATCCCATGATCCCCACACAGGACTACCAGCCTGGCCGACCACCTCCGACGGAGAAGATGGACACCACCGCCATGCCCAGGGCAGTTACTCTGGATACCTCGCGTCGCAAAATAGCCCAAGATATCCTCCGCGAACCGCCGTCAGGGACCTCGCGGAGCAGAGCCATGCCCCAGTCCTGTCCAGGCCCATCTGGGCCCAGACTACCGCCGCTACCCGTTGCCGTCCACACCAGGGTCGCCGATGTCCTCCGACCGCCGCCATGCCGTGACGCCCCGTCGACCTGGCCGGTGCGGTCGCCGCCGCCGCGCGCAAGAAGCGCCCCGCGCCGAGTCACGGACGAGAACCTCGCCCCGGCGGCGGCGGCAGGAAGAGAAGGCGCACGGGGGGGGGGGGGGAGGCGAGAGGAAGGGCTGCTGGAAGCGCTCGGGCGCGGCGCCGCCGCGTCGGGGCGAGGGTTAGGATGGACGGCTGGATATCGTCAGAAGCCTGAAAAGCATGGGAAAATCTTACAAAACCCAAATGTATTTTACGGGTAGGCTTTAGAGATACAATAATGCTCTTTAATCAGGCCTTGCTTGCTAGGAAAGCATGGAGACTACTAAATAAACCTGAAGGTCTCTATGCAAAACTATTAAGAGCCATCTACTATCCTAGAGGAAACCTACTGGACAGTGTTTTCAAAGGAGACGCGTCTCCAGGATGGAGGGGAATCGAGCATGGATTGGAGCTCCTAAAACAGGGAGTTGTATGGTGCATTGGAGATGGATCAAGTGTTAGAGCAACTCCGGCCGTCTCCCCGACGAGACCCCATGACGCCTCTTTTTATTCGGATGGACGAAAACGGCCCAGCCGCGTCCCCGAAACCTCGTTTTCGCCGGATTTGGGCTTTCATCCGTCCGGCGAGCCCAGGTCATCCCGCCCCCCGGGGAGCGCTTGGGGACTCCGGACGAAACAAAAGCGCGCGAAACGTCGAGAAAACTTCCCGCGCGGATGGTGGCCCCAACTTGTTGGCGACAGACGCCAATCGTCTTCCGCTCGCTTCAAAAGCCTACCGCCGGTCAGACTTCGCCGGACGCGTAGCTTCCACGCGGCGTCGCCTCGGATTCGGCTCCCTCTATTTATCGCGGAACCTACCGCGTCTGGCCGCATTCAGCACCGCCGTCTCCCTCCTCTCCCCAACCCTGTCTTCTCTCCCCAATCCGCCTCCACCAGCGAGCAATGGCGGGCCACGGCGCGGTGAACAACGGCTTCGGCCGCCGTTCCCTACATCAGTGGGAGGCAGGACTCCTGCACATGGAGAGCTACCCGACGCCGCCGGACTTCCGCGTGCCCGGAGGATGGCGCCCGAGCGCGGGTGGAGTCCCGATCCCGCCGCTTCCGGTGGGAGGCGACGAGCTCGACACGGCTATCGACGCTGTGTGGGTCACCCTCACCGAGGAGCAGCGCGCGGAGGAGCGGTACCTCGCCGACAACTACGACGCCTGGAATTCTTCCGGAACTCGCATCGTACGACGGTCCTCCCCCTCCTCCGGTGCGTAACAACGCCGCCGGCCGCCGCCGCTGGTGGGGTGTGCCGCGCCGCACGCTCGCCCGTGTGCTCGCGCACATCGAAGCTGGCAACTCCCTCCCCCGGGGATGCCGGCGGCGGCGCCGCCGCCCAAGGACGCCGGGAACTCGAGCGACGACGACATGTAGTTAGTTTATGTTTCCATATGCCCGATTTCAAATATATGTACGAACTCGTATACATATGTTAAATATCTTTAAATTTCGTTTATGTTTGAACGAATTTCGCCTTCTTTTGTCCAAATTTTCCGTTATTTATCTAAAAGTTTCATCCATCCTGGACTCGTCGCTGGGAAAATAGGCTCCCAGGCCAAAAATTACATCCATCCGACGCTAAATAGCGCCGGATTTCGGCCTGGGGAGCCCCAACGGCTGGAGATGCTCTTAGGATTTTGCGTGATAGTTGGATCCCACTTATCAAGGTTAAACAACTCAGTTTGTTCTTTTTTTTAAACAGGGAAGGCCCCGAAGGGCCGAGAAGCTCCATTAAACGGTGGGCAAAATTACATACATGACCTTGGCTTGAGTAGAAATAGCACAAGAGTCCTGGAATATTACAGAAAGGACCTCAGAATAAAAACAGAAAAAGAAATCAAGTCCTTCTTCTCCACCGTGTCGCTGATTCAATCGCAGACTTCGGTCGCTGACGATGACACCGGGGACTAGGCCACTTGGTTCACCGCCAGGATGGATCACCGAGCTGAGATTGCAGATCTTCGTCCACAACCCTAAGGCGTGGGGAAAGTTGATACTCCCCAGAGCAGAAACTGTCGAGGCACGGCGAGGCCCCCTTGGCCAAAGATAGCGGCGGCGGGAGTCACCGATGCTTGGGATCCACCGCAAATCGAGCTTCAAGGTAACCCGGTGCCGTCGGAGCACTGATTCCTGCACCTCTTCCCCACTAGATCTCCCCTGGCCACCTCGGCTGTCCAGAGGTAGAAGAGAGTAGGGGTATGATGCGTGTAGTTGACACGTCCGTTGGGAACCCCAAGAGGAAGGTGTGATACGCACAGCGGCAAGTTTACCTCAGTAAGAAACCAAGGTTTATCGAACCAGTAGGAGTCAAGAAGCACGTTGAAGGTTGATGGCGGCGGAGTGTAGTGCGGCGCAACACCATGGATTCCGGCGCCAACGTGGAACCTGCACAACACAATCAAAGTACTTTGCCCCAACGTAACAGTGAGGTTGTCAATCTCACCGGCTTGCTGTAAACAAAGGATTAAACGTATTGTGTGGAAGATGATGATTGTTTGCGAAGAACTGTAAAGAACAATTGCAGTAGATTGTATTTCAGATGTAAAGAATTGGACCGGGGTCCACAGTTCACTAGTGGTGTCTCTCCCATAAGATAAACGAGATGTTGGGTGAACAAATTACGATTGGGCTATTGACAAATAAAGAAGGCATAACAATGCACATACATATATCATGATGAGTACTATGAGATTTAATCGGGGCATTACGACAAAGTACATATACCGCTATCCAAGCATGCATCTATGCCTAAAAAGTCCACCTTCGAAGTTATCATCCGAACCCCTCCAGGTATTAAGTTGCAAACAACGGACAATTGCATTAAGTATGGTGTGTAATGTAATCAACACAAATATCCTTAGACAAAGCATCGATGTTTTATCCCTAGTGGCAACAAGACATCCACAACCTTAGAACTTTCTCGTCAGCGTCCTGCATTTAATGGAGGCATGAACCCACTATCGAGCATAAATGCCCCCTCTTGGAGTCACAAGTATCAACTTGGCCAGAGCCTCTACTAGCAACGGAGATCATGCAAGAACATAAATAACATATATGATAGATTGATAATCAACTTGACATAGTATTCAATATTCATCGGATCCCAACAAACACAACATGTAGAATTACAAATAGATGATCTTGATCATGATAGGCAGCTCACAAGATCTAACATGATAGCACAATGAGGAGAAGACAACCATCTAGCTACTGCTATGGACCCATAGTCCAGGGGTGGACTACTCACACATCGATCCGGAGGCGATCATGGCGATGAAGAGACCTCCGGGAGATGATTCCCCTCCGGCAGAGGTGCCGGAGGCGTATCTCCCGAATCCCCGAGATGTTATTGGCTGCGTCTCTCGGAAGGTTTTTCGTATCGTGGCTCTCGGTGACCGGGGGTTTCGCGACGAAGGCTTTAAGTAGGCGGAAGGGCATGTCAAGGGGCGTCACGGGGGACCCACACAGTCGGGCCGCGCGGCCAGGGCCCAGGCCGCGCCGCCTTTTTGTGTCATCGCCCCGTGGCCCCACTTCGTTTCCTCTTCGGACTTCTGGAAGCTTCGTGGAAAAATAGGCCCCTGGGCGTTGATTTCGTCCAATTCCGAGAATATTTCCTTCCTAGGATTTCTGATACCAAAAACAGCAGAAAACAACAAGCGGCTCTTCGGCATCTCGTCAATAGGTTAGTGCCGGAAAATGCATAATAATGACATATAATGTGTATAAAACATGTGAGTATCATCATAAAAGTAGCATGGAACATAAGAAATTATAGATACGTTTGAGACGTATCAAGCATCCCCAAGCTTAGTTCCTACTCGCCCTCGAGTAAGTAAACGATAACAAAGATAATTTCCGAAGTGACATGCTATCATAATCTTGATCATACTATTGTAAAGCATATGAGATGAATGCAGCGATTCGAAGCAATGATGAAGATAATGAGTAAACAAATGAATCATGTAGCAAAGACTTTTCATGCATAATACTTTCAAGACAAGCATTAATAAGACTTGCATAAGAGTTACTCATAAAGCAATAAATTCAAAGTAAAGGTATGGAAGCAACACAAAGGAAGATATAAGTTTCAGCGGTTGCTTTCAACTTCAACATGTATATCTCATGGATAATTGTCAACACAAAGTAATATAACAAGTGCAATAAGTAAACATGTAAGAATCAATGCACACAAGTTGATACAAGTGTTTATTCGGGATAGAAAGAATAGGCAAACCGACTCAACAATAAAGTAGAAGATAGGCCCTTCGATAGCACTCAAGTAATGTACTTTGGAATGGCGGAGAAATACCATGTGGTAGGTAGGTATGGTGGACACAAATGGCATGGTTATTGGCTCAAGGATTTGGATGCACGAGAAGAATTCCTGGCTAGGCTAGCAAGGTTGTTTGAAGCAAACTCAAGTATAAAAGGTGCAGCAAAGCTCACATATGAACATATTGTAACTATTATAAGACTTTACATTGTCTCCTTGTTGTTCAAACACCTCAATCGGAAAATATCTAGACTCTAGAGATCAATCATGCAAACCAAATTTTAACAAGCTCTATGTAGTTATTCATTAATGGGTACAAGGTGCATGATGCAAGAGCTTAAACATGATCTATATGAGCACAACATTTGCCAAGTATCAAATTATTCAAGACATTATACCATTTACCACATACGGCATTTTCCGTTTCCAACCATATAACAATGAATGAAATAGTTCAACTTTCGCAATGAACATTAAAGATAAAGCTAAGAACACATGTGTTCATACGAAACAAGCGGAGCGTGTCTCTCTCCCAAACAAAGAATGCCGAGGATCCGATTTTATTCAAACAAAAACAAAAACAAAAACAAACAGAACGCTCCAAGTAAAGCACATAAGATGTGACGGAATAAAAATATAGTTTCACTAGAGGAACCCGATAAGTTGTCGATGAAAAAGGGATGCCTTGGGCATCCCCAATCTTAGACGCTTGGGTCTTCTTAAAATATGCGAGGATGAACCACGGGGCATCCCCAAGCTTAGACTTTTCACTCTTCTTGATCATATTGTATCATCCTCCTCTCTTGACCCTTGAAAACTTCCTCCACACCAAACTCAAAACAAACTCATTAGAGGGTCGAGTGCATAATTCATATATTCAGAGGTGACATAATCATTCTTAACACTTCTGGACATTGCACAAAGCTACCGAAAGTTAATGGAACAAAGAAATCCATCAAACATAGCAAAACAGGCAATGCGAAATAAAAGGCAGAATCTGTCAAAACAGAATAGTCCGTAAAGATGAATTTTTAAGAGGCACCAGACTTGCTCAGATGAAAATGCCCAAATTGAATGAAAGTTGCGTACATATCTGAGGATCACGCACGTAAATTGGCAGATTTTTATAAATTTTCTACGTAAACTACTGCTCAAATTCGATGACAGCAAGAAATCTGTTCTCACGCAGACAATCCAAATCTAGTATTGACTTTACTATCAAAGACTTTACTTGGCACAGCAATGCAATAAAATAAAGATAAGGAGAGGTTTCTACAGTAATAACAACTTCCAAGACTCAAATATAAAACAAAGTGCAGTAGTAAAATAATGGGTTGTCTCCCATAAGCGCTTTCTTTAACGCCTTTCAGCCTAGGCGCGAAAGTGTGAATCAAGTATTATCAAGAGACGAAGCATCAACAACATAACTTGTTCTAATAATAGAATCATATGGTAACTTCATTCTCTTTCTAGGGAAGTGTTCCATACCTTTCTTGAGAGGAAACTGATATTTAATATTACCTTCCTTCATATCAATGGTGGCACCAACGAGTTCGAAGAAAAGGTCTTCCCAATATAATAGGACAAGATGCATTGCATTCAATATCCAAGACAACAAAATCAACGGGGACAAGGTTATTGTTAACCATAATACGAACATTATCAATCCTCCCCAAAGGTTTCTTTATAGCATTATCGAGCAAGATTAACATCCAAATAACAATTTTTCAATGGTGGCAAGTCAAGCATATCATAAATTTTCTTAGGCATAACGAAATACTTGCGCCAAGATCACATAAAGCATTACAATCAAAATCATTGACCCTCATCTTAATGATGGGCTCCCAACCATCTTCTAACTTCCTAGGAATAGAAGTCTCAAGTTTTAGTTTCTCCTCTCTAGCTTTTATGAGAGCATTTGTAATATGTTTTGTAAAGGCCAAATTTATAACACTAGCATTAGGACTTTTAGCAAGTTTTTGTAAGAACTTTATAACTTCAGAGATGTGACAATCATCAAAATCTAAACCATTATGATCTACAGAAATGGGATCATTATCCCCAATATTTTGAAAAATTTCAAGCAGTTTTATCAATTTCAGCAGCTTTAGCGCTTCGGGCAATTTTGCACGCTTTGCACTAGGAGTAGTAACATTGCCAACACCAATTATTTTACCATTGATAGTAGGAGGTGTAGCAACATGTGAATCATTAACATTACTAGTGGTGGTAATAGTCCAAACTTTTAGCTACATTATTCTCTTTGGCTAGTTTTTCGTTTTCTTCTCTTTCCCACCTAGCATGCAATTCGGCCATCAATCTAATATTCTCATTAATTCGAACTTGGATGGCATTTGCTGTAGTAACAATTTTATTATCAATATCCTTATTAGGCATAACTTTCAATTTTAAAAGATCAACATCAGAGGCAAGACTATCAACCTTAGAAGCAAGAATATCAATTTATCAAGCTTTTCCTCAACAGATTTGTTAAAAGCGAGCTTTGTGTACTAATAAATTCTTTAAGCATGGCTTCAAGACCAGGGGGTACACTCCTATTATTGTTGTAAGAATTCCCATAAGAATTACCATAACTATTACCATTAGCAGAAGGATATGGCCTATAGTTGTTACCAGAATTATTCCTATAGGCATTGTTGTTGAAATTATTATTTTTAATGAACTTCACATCAACATGTTCTTCTTGGGCAACCAATGAAGCTAAAGGAACATTATTAGGATCAACATTAGATCTACCATTCACAAGCATAGACATAATAGCATCAATCTTATCACTCAAGGAGGAGGTTTCTTCAACGAATTTACCTTCTTACCTTGTGGAGCTCTTTCCGTGTGCCATTCGTAAGTAATTTGTCATCATATCATCAAGAAGCTTTGTTGCCGCCCCAAAGTAATGGACATAAAGGTACCTCCAGCTAACTGAATCCAATAGGTTCCACGAAGAAAAATTCAATCCCGCATAAAAGGTTTGGATGATCATCCAAGTAGTCAGTCCATGGGTTGGGCAATTCTTTACCAAAGATTTCATTCTCTCCCATGCTTGAGCAACATGTTCATTATCTAATTGCTTAAAATTCATTATGCTACTTCTCAAAGATATAATTTTAGCGGGAGGATAATATCTACCAATAAAAGCATCTTTACATTTAGTCCATGAATCAACTTTAGCTCTTCCTCTTAAGGAGAAAGGAAACAATTTTAATTTTATAATGTCACCATCTACATCCTTACACTTTTGCATTTCACATAGTTCAACAAAATTATTAAGATGGGCAGCAGCATCATCAGAACTAACACTGTAAAATTGCTCTCTCATAACAAGATTCAGATGAAAGAGGTTTAATTTCAAAGAATTCTCGCTGTAGTAGCGAGGTGGGGCAATAGGTGTGCATAGGAAATCATTATTATTTGTGCTAGTGAAGTCACACAACTTAGTATTCTCAACAGTACCCATTTTAGCAGTAGTAAATAAAGCAAACTAAATAAAGTAAATGCAAGTAACTAATTTTTGTGTGTTTTCAATATGGAGAACAAGACAGTAAATAAAGTAAATCTAGCAACTAATTTTTGTGTGTTTTTGGTATAGAGAGCAAACAAAGCAGTAAATAAAGTAAAACAAAGCAAGACAAAAACAAAGTAAAGAGATTGGATGTGGAAGACTCCCCTTGCAGCGTGTCTTGATCTCCCCAAGCAACGGCGCCGAAATTTGCTTGATGCGTGTAGTTGACACGTCCGTTGGGAACCCCAAGAGGAAGGTGTGATGCGCACAGCAGCAAGTTTCCTCAATAAGAAACCAAGGTTTTCGAACCAAGTAGGAGTCAAGAAGCACGTTGAAGGTTGATGGCGGCGGAGTGTAGTGCGGTGCAACACCGGGGATTCCGGCGCTAACGTGGAACCCGCACAACACAATCAAAGTACTTTGCCCCAATGTAACAAAGTGAGGTTGTCAATCTCACCGGCTTGCTCGTAAACAAAGGATTAAACGTATTGTGTGGAAGATGATGATTGTTTGCGAAGAAAAGTAAAGAACAATTGCAAGAGATTGTATTTCAGATGTAAAGAATTGGACCGGGGTCCACAGCTCACTAGTGGTGTCTCTCCCATAAGATAAATAGATGTTGGGTGAACAAATTACGCTTGGGCAATTGACAAATAAAGAAGGCATAACAATGCACATACATATATCATGATGAGTACTATGAGATTTAATCAGGGCATTACGACAAAGTACATAGACCGCTATCCAAAGATGCATCTATGCCTAAAAAGTCCACCTTCGAGTTATCATCCGAACCCCTCCCAGTATTAAGTTGCAAACAACGGACAATTGCATTAAGTATGGTGCGTAATGTAATCAACACAAATATCCTTAGACAAAGCATCGATGTTTTATCCCTAGTGGCAACAAAGACATCCACAACCTTAGAACTTTCTCGTCACCGTCCCGCATTTAATGGAGGCATGAACCCACTATCGAGCATAAATACTCCACTTGGAGTCACAAGTATCAACTTGGCCGTAGCCTCTACTAGCAACGGAGAGCATGCAAGAACATAAATAACATATATGATAGATTGATAATCAACTTGACATAGTATTCAATATTCATCGGATCCCAACAAACACAACATGTAGAATTACAAATAGATGATCTTGATCATGATAGGCAGCTCACAAGATCTAACATGATAGCACAATGAGGAGAAGACAACCATCTAGCTACGCTATGGACCCATAGTCCAGGGGTGGACTACTCACACATCGATCCGGAGGCGATCATGGCGATGAAGAGACCTCCGGGAGATGATTCCCCTCTCCGGCACAGGTGCCGGAGGCGATCTCCGAATCCCCGAGATGGGATTGGCGGCGGCGTCGCTCTAGGAAGGTTTTCCGTATCGTGGCTCTCGGCACCGGGGGTTTCGCGACGAAGGCTTTAAGTAGGCGGAAGGGCGAGGTCAAGGGGCGTCACGGGGACCCACACACCAGGGCCGCGCGGCCGGGGCCCGGCCGCGCCGCCCTCGGCGTGTCGTCGCCCCGTGGCCCCACTCTCGTTTCCTCTTCGGACCTCCGGAAGCTTCGTGGAAAAATAGGCCCCCGGGCGTTGATTTCGTCCAATTCACGAGAATATTTCCTTGCTAGGATTTCTCGAAACCAAAAACAGCAGTAAAACAAAGAATCGGCTCTTCGGCATCTCGTCAATAGGTTAGTGCCGGAAAATGCATAATAATGACATATAATGTGTATAAAACATGTGAGTATCATCATAAAAGTAGCATGGAACATAAGAAATTATAGATACGTTTGAGAAGTATCAGGGTACAGGAAGTCAGAGGTAAGAACAGCCCGCCTCCTTGCTGGTTTGGGCGAACGAGAACCGCAACACCACCTCCCCTCGCCTCCATGGCCGGCGCGTAGAGGGTGTTGCAGCTCGGGACGCTCGCCGGGACAGCCGCTGCCGTGCAAGCTCGGATCCCCCGGCCACCCCTCGGCCGGCCGAGAGAGGGGAACACAACAAAATAGGACTCGTACCTGGAAGGGAAAGCTTCTAGCGATTTTATTCGGACGTGCAATGGTCTCCGCCGCCGTTTCCCGCTCCGGCTAGGGGAGCTGAGCCAAGGCGAGGTAGATCCCTAGCCTCCAGCATCTCGCGCCGAACCAATCCGGAGCTGCACCTAAACTTCATCGACAACAAGCCAAAACCTAACCCTAATATCTAGCAGAGAGAAGTCCGGCGCCTCCCCTCCGCCTTCCTCGGCCGGCATCGCCGGCGAGGTCAACTTCGGTTCGGCCCGGGGAAGAGAGGTTCTCCGTCGATATTGTAGCCGGGCGAGAGAAGAGAGAGGGAAATGAGCCGTCTCCACACCGTAACTCGTTTGTTCAAACCCGAGCTAGGACGAGAGCCTCGTTAGGAAAACTTTCCTTCCCCACCATGCGAGCAAATCTTGAATTTGAGACTTCCTACCGAGCCGTGTAAAGATGTGGCGGTCTGGAAATATGAAAAATCTGGTGTCTTCTCGGTAAGAAGTGCGTACAAACTTTCTTATAATCTTACTCATGGCCACCAAACATCTCAAGGAAATAGTGCATCAAGAGATGCCACTAGGCCCATGAGGAAGAACATATGGTCGGCTCCAGTCCCTACCAAGACCAGGATCTTTGGTGGAGGACGGTTAACACATGTAGCATTTGTGAAACCATGCCTTTCTTTTCTATAATGTCTATATATTTTTGCTATTTGTTTCACAATATAAGGTTGTAGCTCCTTCATCGATCAACTCCCCCACGACATGGATGAAAAAATCCATACAAAATAGGAACAATTAATTGAGATTCCTAATGCATGGCACCAAGGATTGCTTAGATTTAGGAATCAATATTTTTCATTCCTTAATTAAACCTGGCTGCACATATATGGAGAGTTAACCGGATAGATTTGTGGGATTTCTTATGGTAATTTAGGAAGTTATCAATTTCCCTAATTTTAATCTGATCCCAAATCGTTCAGCCACGGAGTCTTGTGTAAAAAATATTTTACGCTAATTTATGTGACAAAAATCTATAGGCACTATAGAAAGGAACTGGAGGGAGTATGTTAGAGTATATTTGGTAGTTATAGATTACACGGGATTGTATTAGGATTGTTTCCATATTCTTCCTAGGAGGTTTCTTAGCTTCCAAGTCTTGTACTCTATATATACTCGCCCATGAGGCGCAATACAACATCCATCATATTCCACATATCCCTCTATCCTTCTACATGGTTTGAGAGCGGCGCCGATCCTAACCTAGCCGCCGCCAAGATTTAGCGCCACGCCGCCCCCGGGGAGGTCGATCTTCATGATCTACTTCGGGGGCCGCGCAACCCGTATGAGGGTTCGTCTGCCGATACGTTGAAACGCTGCTCTCGAGTCTTTTTTTTCCAATCCGTAGATTGATTTTCTCTTTGTCCCACCGATCGCTCGATCGGCGTTTTCTTTTTTGGTTTTGCCGATCGTAGATCGGATTGAGTCGCCCATCGTCGTCGTCCACTTGCGCCTCTACTCCAACAACGGCATCGACCTGCACCGACCATCAACCGCATGGCACAGGCCGCACGCGCCGCACACGGGGCACCCCTACGTGCATGCAGGCTGTTCTTGCTCGCGCGGTCTCCATCGCATGTCCGTCTTCGTCGCCATCGACAACACCGCCATCGACTCCGATCTGCGCGTCGTCCACGCCATGGCGTCGTACAAGCGCTACCATCGGTCCGATCAACCGATAGCGCGCACGTCTCCGCCAAGCACATCCCCGAGCACGCGCCTACCACCGATCGAGCTACGGGTTGCCGCTGCGTCGCCCCTTCGAGCCGCAGCGCGCCGCCTTTGGTCCACGCTACCGGCCTCCGATGCGCCTTCCCGAGGCATGTACGTCGCTGGTGGTCTCCCGCTGCACCGACTCGCGCCCCCGCAGCCACGCCGGCCCTCGGGCCATGACGTCACCGCACGCGGTCTACTTCGCCGTCCGATGTCTACGGGAGCTTCTATTCTTGTAGACAGAGTGTTGGGCCTCCAAGAGCAGAGGTTTGTAGAACAGCAAAGCAAGTTTCCCTTAAGTGGATCACCCAAGGTTTATCGATCTCGTAGGAGGAAGAGGTCAAAGATATCCCTCTCATGCAACCCTGCAACCACAAAGCAAGAAGTCTCTTGTGTCCCCAACACACCTAATAGGTGCACTAGTTCGGCGAAGAGATAGTGAAATACAGTGTGGTATGAATGAAGATGAGCAGTAGCAACGGCACCGTAAAAGTGCTTTGCCCGAGACAAGAAACAAGCAAAGTAGTAACGCTAGCAAGTAGTAACGCAAAGAAACAAGTAAACAAGCAACGATAGCGTATTTAGGAACAAGGCCTAGGGATTAGACTTTCACTAGTGGACACTCTCAACATTGATCACATAACAGAATCAGATAAATGCATACTCTACACTCTTGTTGGATGATGAACACATTGCGTAGGATTACACGAACCCTCAATGCCGGAGTTAACAAGCTCCACAATAATGCTCATATTTTAGTAACCTTTAGTGTAAGATAGATCAAAAAGACTAAACCAAGTACTAGCATAGCATGCACACTCGTCACCTTCATGCATATGTAGGAGGAATAGATCACATCAATATTATCATAGCAATAGTTAACTTCGCAATCTACAAGAGATCATGATCATAGCATAAACCAAGTACTAACACGGTGCACACACCGTCACCTTTGCACACGTGCAGAGGAATAAAACTACTTTAATAACACATCACTAGAGTAGCACATAGATAAATTGTGATACAAAACATATTGCAATCATAAAGAGATATAAATAAGCACCTCACTATGCCATTCTAACAAGTGAATAAGTATTCTGTGAAATATAGCCTAAGAGACCCACACGGTGGCACACACCGTCACCTTTACACACGTGGGACAAGGAGTCTCCTGGAGATCACATAAGTAAAACTCACTTGACTAGCATAATGACATCTAGATTACAAGCATCATCATATGAATCTCAATCATGTAAGGCAGCTCATGAGATTATTGTATTGAAGCACATAGGAGAGAGATGAACCACATAGCTACCGGTACAGCCCCGAGCCTCGATGGAGAACTACTCCCTCCTCATGGGAGCAGCAGCAGTGATGAAGATGGCGGTGGAGATGGCAGCGGTGTCGATGGAGAAGCCTTCCGGGGGCACTTCCCCGCTCCGGCAGGGTGCCGGAACGCAGACTCCTGTCCCCGCGATCTTGGCTTCGCGATGGCGGCGGCTCCGGGAAGGTTTTCCGTATCGTGGTTCTTCGCATCGGGGTTTTCGCGACGCGAGGCTTTATATAGGCGAAGAGGCGGCGCAGAGGGTCGAAGGGTGGCCACACCATAGGCGGCGCGGCCGGCGGCTCGGGCCGCGCCGGCCCTATGGTCTCGGGGGCCCAAGTGCCCCCTCCGGGTCCTTCCCGGTGTTCTCGGATGCTTCCGGTGAAAATAGGAACCCGGGTCTTGATTTCGTCCGATTCCGAGAATATTTCGTTACTAGGATTTCGAAACCAAAAACAGCAGTAAAACAGGAACTCGGCACTTCGGCATCTTGTTAATAGGTTAGTTCCGTAAAATGCACGAATATGACATAAAGTGTGCATAAAACATGTAGGTATCATCAATAATATGGCATAGAACATAAGAAATTATCGATACGTTCGGAGACGTATCAAGCATCCCCAAGCTTAGTTCTCGCTCGTCCCGAGGTGTAAAACGATAACAAAGATAATTTCTGAAGTGACATGCCATCATAACCTTGATCATACTATTTGTAAACATATGTAATGGATGCAGCGATCAAAACAATGGTAATGACATGAGTAAACAAGTGAATCATAAAGCAAAGACTTTTCATGAATAGTACTTCAAGACAAGTATCAATAAGTCTTGCATAAGAGTTAACTCATAAAGCAATAAATCAAAGTAAAGGTATTGAAGCAACACAAAGGAAGATTAAGTTTCAGCGGTTGCTTTCAACTTGTAACATGTATATCTCATGGATAATTGTCAACATAGAGTAATATAACAAGTGCAATATGCAAGTATGTAGGAATCAATGCACAGCTCACACAAGTGTTTGCTTCTTGAGGTGGAGAGAGATAGGTGAACTGACTCAACATAAAAGTAAAAAGAATGGTCCTTCAAAGAGGAAAGCATCGATTGCTATATTTGTGCTAGAGCTTTTATTTTGAAAACATGAAACAATTTTGTCAACGGTAGTAATAAAGCATATGAGTTATGTAAATTATATCTTACAAGTTGCAAGTCTCATGCATAGTATACTAATAGTGCCCGCACCTTGTCCTAATTAGCTTGGACTACCGGATCTTTGCAATGCACATGTTTTAACCAAGTGTCACAATGGGGTACCTCCATGCCGCCTCGTACAAAGGTCTAAGGAGAAAGCTCGCATTTTGGATTTCTCGCTTTTGATTATTCTCAACTTAGACATCCATACCGGGACAACATGGACAACAGATAATGGACTCCTCTTTAATGCATAAGCATGTGGCAACAATTATTATTCTCATATGAGATTGAGGATATATGTCCAAAACCGAAACTTCCACCATGAATCATGGCTTTAGTTAGCGGCCCAATGTTCTTCTCTAACAATATGCATGCTCCAACCATGAAGGTGGTAGATCTCTCTTACTTCGTACAAGACGGACATGCATAGCAACTCACATGATATTCAACAAAGAATAGTTGATGGCGTCCCTGAAACATGGTTATCGCACAACAAGCAACTTAATAAGAGATAAAGTGCATAAGTACATATTCAATACCACAATAGTTTTTAAGCTATTTGTCCCATGAGCTATATATTGCAAAGGTGAATGATGGAATTTTAAAGGTAGCACTCAAGCAATTTACTTTGGAATGGCGGATAAATACCATGTAGTAGGTAGGTATGGTGGACACAAATGGCATAGTGGTTGGCTCAAGTATTTGGGATGCATGAGAAGTATTCCTCTCGATACAAGGTTTAGGCTAGCAAGGTTATTTGAAACAAACACAAGGATGAACGGTACAGCAAAAACTCACATAAAAGACATATTGTAAACATTATAAGACTCCACACCGTCTTCCTTGTTGTTCAAAACTCAATACTAGATGTTATCTAGACTCTAGAGAAACCAAATATGCAAACCAAATTAGCAAGCTCTAAGTGTTTCTTCATTAATGGGTGCAAAGTATATGATGCAAGAGCTTAAACATGAGCACAACAATTGCCAAGTATCACATTATCCAAGACATTTTAGCAATTACTACATGTAGTCATTTTCCAATTCCAACCATATAACAAATTAACGAAGAAGAAACTTCGCCATGAATACTATGAGTAGAGCCTAAGGACACATGTGTTCATATGCAACCAGCGGAGCGTGTCTCTCTCCCACAAAGTGAATGCTAGGATCCATTTATTCAAACAAAAACAAAAACAAAAACAAACCGACGCTCCAAGCAAAGTACATAAGATGTGGCCGAATAAAAATATAGTTTCAAGAGAAGGAACCCGATAATGTTGTCGATGAAGAAGGGGATGCCTTGGGCATCCCCAAGCTTAGACGCTTGAGTCTTCTTAGAATATGCAGGGTGAACCACCTGGGCATCCCCAAGCTTAGAGCTTTCACTCTCCTTGATCATATTATATCATACTCCTCTCTTGATCCTTGAAAACTTCCTCCACACCAAACTCGAAACAACTCATTAGAGGGTTAGTGCATAATAAAAATTCACATGTTCAGAGGTGACACAATCATTCTTAACACTTCCGGACATTGCATAAAGCTACTGGACATTAATGGATCAAAGAAATTCATCCAACATAGCAAAAGAGGCAATGCGAAATAAAAGACAGAATCTGTCAAAACAGAACGAATCCGTAAAGATGGATTTTATTAGGCCACCAGACTTGCTCAAACGAAAATGCTCAAATTGAATGAAAGTTGCGTACATATCTGAGGATCATGCTCGTAAATTGGCTTAATTTTCTGAGCTACCTACAGGGAGATAGACCCAGATTCGTGACAGCAAAGAAATCTGGAACTGCGCAGTAATCCAAATCTAGTACTTACTTTTCTATCAAAGACTTTACTTGGCACAACAAAACATAAAACTAAGATAAGGAGAGGTTGCTACAGTAGTAAACAACTTCCAAGACACAAATATAAAACAAAGTACTGTAGCAAAATAACACATGGGTTATCTCCCAAGAAGTTCTTTCTTTATAGCCGTTAAGATGGGCTCAATAGCTTTAATGATGCACTCGTAAGAAATAGTATTTGAAGCAAAAGAGAGCATCAAGAGGCAAATTCAAAACACATTTAAGTCTAACATGCTTCCTATGCATAGGAATCTTGTAAATAAACAAGTTCATGAAGAGCAAAGTAACAAGCATAGGAAGATAAAAACAAGTGTAGCTTCAAAAATTTCAGCACATAGAGAGGCATTTTAGTAACATGAAAATTTCTACAACCATATTTTCCTCTCATAATAACTTTCAGTAGCATCATGAGCAAACTCAACAATATAACTATCACATAAAGCATTCTTATCATGAGTCTCATGCATAAAATTATTACTCTCCACATAAGCATAATCAATTTTATTAGTTGTAGCGGGAGCAAATTCAACAAAGTAGCTATCATTATTATTCTCATCAAGTGTAGGAGGCATAGTATAATCACAATAAAATTTACTCTCCATAGTAGGTTGTACCAAAAGACCACTATTATAATCATCATAAATAGGAGGCAAAGTATCATCAAAGAAAATTTTCTCCTCAATGCTTGGGGGACTAAAAAGATCATGAAAACCAGCTTCCCCAAGCTTAGAACTTTCTATATTATTATCAACAATGGTGTTCAAAGCGCTCATACTAATATTACTACCAAAGATGCAAATAAGATTTCATAGGTTTTTTAATTTTCGCATCAAACAATCCATGTTTTAAATCAGGAAATAGAATAAGAAGCTCATTGTTGTCCATTATGCCAAACTAGTGTAAACAAGAAACAAAAAGATGCAATTGCAGTGATCTAAAGGAAATAGCTTTCGAGCACACACACAACGGCGCCGTAAAAGTACTTTACCCGGGACCGGTAGTATGAGTGCCTTTTACCTTTCCTCCCCGACAACGGCGCCTGTAAAAGTAGCTTGATGTCTACGGGAGCTTCTATTCTTGTAGACAAGTGTTGGGCCTCCAAGAGCAGAGGTTTGTAGAACAGCAGAAGAAGTTTCCTTAAGTGGATCACCCAAGGTTTATCGAACTCAGGGAGGAAGAGGTCAAAGATATCCCTCTCATGCAACCCCGCAACCACAAAGCAAGAAGTCTCTTGTGTCCCCAACACACCTAATAGGTGCACTAGTTCGGCGAAGAGATAGTGAAATACAGTGGTATGAATAAGTAGTAGCAACGATGCACCGTAAAAGTGCTTTGCCCAGGACAATAGAACAAGCAGAGAGTAACGCAGCAGTAGTAACGCTAAAGAAACAAGAAACAAGCAAGCGATAGCAGTATTTAGGAACAAGGCCTAGGATTAGACTTTCACTAGTGGACACTCTCAACATTGATCACATAACAGTACGTATAAATGCATACTCTACACTCTTGTTGGATGATGAACACATTGCGTAGGATTACACGAACCCTCAATGCCGGAGTTAACAAGCTCCACAATAATGCTCATATTTTAGTAACCTTTAGTGTAAGATAGATCAAAAGACTAAACCAAGTACTAGCATAGCATGCACACTGTCACCTTCATGCATATGTAGGAGGAATAGATCACATCAATACTATCATAGCAATAGTTAACTTCGCAATCTACAAGAGATCATGATCATAGCATAAACCAAGTACTAACACGGTGCACACACTGTCACCTTTGCACACGTGCAGGAGGAATAAAACTACTTTAATAACATTGCTAGAGTAGCACATAGATAAATTGTGATACAAAACACATTGCAATCATAAAGAGATATAAATAAGCACCTCACTATGCCATTCATACAAGTGAATAAGTATTCTCGTGAAATATAGCCTAAGAGACCCACACCGAGTGCACACACTCGTCACCTTTACACACGTGGGACAAGGAGTCTCCGGAGATCACATAAGTAAAACTCACTTGACTAGCATAATGACATCTAGATTACAAGCATCATCATATGAATCTCAATCATGTAAGGCAGCTCATGAGATTATTGTATTGAAGTACATAGGAGAGAGATGAACCACATAGCTACCGGCAGCAGCCCCGAGCCTCGATGGAGAACTACTCCTCCTCATGGGAGCAGCAGCGTGATGAAGATGGCGGTGGAGATGGCAGCGGTGTCGATGGAGAAGCCTTCCGGGGCACTTCCCCGCTCCGGCAGGGTGCCGGAACGCAGACTCCCGTCCCCCGTGATCTTGGCTTCGCGATGGCGGCGGCTCCGGAAGGTTTTCCGTATCGTGGTTCTTCGCATCGGGGTTTTCGCGACGGAGGCTTTAAATAGGCGAAGAGGCGGCGTCAGAGGGTCGAAGGGGCGGCCACACCATATGGCGGCGCGGCCAGTGGCCCGGGCCGCGCCGCCCTATGGTCCGGGGGCCCAGTGCCCTCCTCTCGGTCCTTCCCGGGTGTTCTGGATGCTTCCGGTGAAAATAGGAACTCGGGTCTTCGATTTCGTCCAATTCCGAGAATATTTCGTTACTAGGATTTCTGAAACCAAAACAGCAGTAAAAACAGAACCGGCACTTCGGCATCTTGTTAATAGGTTAGTTCCAGTAAAATGCACGAATATGACATAAAGTGTGCATAAAACATGTAGGTATCATCAATAATATGGCATGGAACATAAGAAATTATCGATACGTCGAGACGTATCACCGTCGCTGGTGGCCTCCCACGCACCGATAAAACTACTACCGTCGCCTCTTCGGCTGCGGGTCGCTCCGTCCGCGCATGGTCTTCGCTTTCTTCACGCCGACGGTATTCCCCGCCTACTTCGTGTGGCCGCCGCGCCTCCACCCCATAGGTCGCGTTTGGGCTCGCTAACCACCTGTGTCGCCCGGGCTCGCCGACCACCGCAACGTCCGTCTAGGCGCCCAACATGATTCACCTCAGCGTCATCGCCGTGGGTTAGCCGCTTACATCTTCGTAGACTACAACTTTTCCGCCAGCCCTCGCCTTCCCCTACTATGCCACCTGTCTCTACCCGACACCCGGGCCATCGAGACCTCCTCCCCGCTTGTCTACTCCGATCGGAAACACCTAAGACGTGCCTTCGTCCCGATGTGTCCCGGCCTAGCAAGCCCGGACGGCAGCTCGGGTTCTTCATCGGGCTTCGACGATGTCTTCATCGGCATCGCTCTTACGACTGTCACCGCTGCCACCTGCCGAAGTTCTTCTATGTGTACTCTGCTTCCGGGCAAAAACTGCATTATGCTCTCTTCGTCCCCGACCCTGCGCCGGGTTTCGGCAACTATGGTTGCACTTCGGCCCTGACGCTCGACGCACGACTTCGCAGACGGGCCCCATCTCCTGACGATCGCCTCGCCAGCTCGTCACTCTCCTCAGACACCACTCCGCCTCGCAGTTACACGACATTCCCGGCACCCGGCCACGACATCGACCACGACAATCCCTCGCGCGGCTCCTCGACTGCTGCAAGACCTACGTCTTCGCCTACCTCAACATCGGCACAGCGGGCTACCACCTCGCCCCCGCGCCACCAAGCCTTCCTCTACAGCCCAAGCGTCCGGCGACGCAACCCGTCCACGACGTCCCGCTATGACCGTGGGGAGGTCAGCCCGTTGGTTCCTACCTTCGGCCTTTCTCCAACTCCGGGACCGTCCGCGACGCTACCGTTATTCACGTCGCTACCGCTACTCACTGCGGGGAGTGTTAGAGTATATTTGTGTTATAGATTACACGGGATTGTATAGGATTGTTTCATATTCTCCCTAGGAGGTTTCTTAGCTTCCAAGTCGTGTACTCTATATATACTCGACCATGAGACGCAATACAACATCCATCATATTCCTTATATCCCTATATCCTTCTACACTATAAGTCATGAAGTGGGAAAACCTGACGTTGGCAATAAAGGCACTAGTGGAAAACGGGCCTGTAATCCCGCTGGTAAGGGCCTAGTCCCGGTTTTGGAACCGGGACCAACCATCCGGGACTAAAGGTCCCCCTAGTAGTCTCTGGCTAGGGAAACAAACCGGGACTAATGGTCCCACGACGGGCTGCCGGCGCGTCAAGCCGTGAGAAAATAACTTTAGTCCCGGGTTTGTAACATGAACCTAGACTAAAGGTTATTTCTTATTTTTTGAATCCATTTGGTTATGTCCAATTATTTTTCGTCCTCTTTTTTTTTCTATTTTTTCAGAATTTCTACTATTTCAGCTATTTAACTAGTTTAGTTTCTAACTACACTTAATCTCTAACTACGCTTGTTCAATAGTCAAATTACTTACCCGTGGTCTAACTTCCGCTGTCACCCATCCTCCCACTACTCCAAGACTAACACGCTTTAACTAAAGGTCCCTTTAGTCCCGGCTAGGAAACAAACCGGGATCTTTAATGGTCCCGCCATTTTGGCCGCTACGCTGCTAAGCCGAAAATAACCTTTAGTCCAGCTTGTAACATGAACCGGGACTAAAGGTTATTTCGTTATTTTTTTGAATCCATTTAGTTATGTCCAATTATTTTTCGCCTCCACTTTTTTTTTCTATTTTTCTAATTTCTACTATTTCAGCTTATTTAACTAGTTTAGTTTCTAACTATACTTAATCTCTAACTACGCTAATCAATAGTCAAATACTTACACGTGGTCCAACTTCCCGCCGTCACCTACCCTCCCACTACTCTAGCACTAGCACACTTAACTAAAGGTCCTCTTTTAGTCCCGCAAAACAAACCGGGACTAATGGTCCCGCCACGTGCGTCGTCGGGCGCTGCAGCCAGGAAAATAACCTTTAGTCCCAGCTTGTAACATGAACCTAGGACTAAAGGTTATTTCGTTATTTTTTTGAATCCATTTGGTTATGTCCAATTATTTTTCGCTCCTCTTTTTTTTTTTCTATTATTTCAGAATTTCTTACTATTTCAGTTATTTAACTAGTTTAGTTTCTAACTACACTTAATCTCTAACTACGCTTTAATCAATAGTCAAATTACTTACCCGCGCCCAACTTCCCGTCGGCTCACCATCCTCTCACTATTCCAAAGACTAGCACGCTTTAACTAAAGGTCCTTTCTAGTCCCGGTTGTAAACAAACCGAACTAATGATCCCGTCACATGGGCTTCGCCTGCCAGAAAATAATCTTTAGTCCCTATTGTAACATGAACCGGGACTAAAGGGTTATTTCGTTATTTTTTTTGAATCCATTTGGTTATGTCCAATTATTTTTCGCTCCTTTTTTTTTCTATTTTTTCAGAATTTCTACTATTTCGCTTATTTAACTAGTTTAGTTTCTAACTACACTTAATCTCTAACTACGCTTTAATCAATAGTCAAATTATTTACCCGTGGGTCCAACTTCCCGCTCGGTCACTCCATCCTCCCACTACTCCAAAGACTAGCACGC
>NC_061510.1:174407379-174422116 GCF_022539505.1 Lolium rigidum
ATGTGTGTTGTGAGTTGCATTATTGCTGGCAACGGCGCCGAAATTTGCTTGATGCGTGTAGTTGACACGTCCGTTGGGAACCCCAAGAGGAAGGTGTGATGCGCACGGCGGCAAGTTTCCCTCGATAAAAACCAAGGTTTAATCGAACCGAGTAGGAGTCAAGAAGCACGTTGAAGGTTGATGGCGGCGGGATGTAGTGCGGCGCAACACCGGAGATTCCGGCGCCAACGTGGAACCTGCACAACACAACCAAAGTACTTTGCCCCAACGAAACAGGTGAGGTTGTCAATCTCACCGACTTGCTGTAACAAAGGATTAACCGTATTGTGTGGAAGATGATTGTTTGCAGAGAAAACAATAAAACAAGTATTGCGACAGATTTGTATTTCAGTATTAAAAGAATGGACCGGGGTCCACAGTTCACTAGAGGTGTCTCTCCCATAAGATAAAAGCATGTTGGGTGAACAAATTACGGTCGGGCAATTGACAAATAGAGAGGGCATAACAATGCACATACATGGCATGATAAGTATAGTGAGATTTAATTGGGCATTACGACAAAGTACATAGACCGCCATCCAATCGCATCTATGCCTAAAAAGTCCACCTTCGGGTTATCGTCCGAACCCCTTCCGGTATTAAGTTGCAAAGCAACGGACAATTGCATTAAGTATGGTGCGTAATGTAATCAACAACTACATCCTCGGACATAGCGCCAATGTTTTATCCCTAGTGGCAACAGACACAGCACAACCTTAGAACTTTACGTCACTTGTCCCGGTGTCAATGCGGGCATGAACCCACTATCGAGCATAAATACTCCCTCTTGGAGTTAAAAGCAAAAACTTGGCCGAGCCTCTACTAGTAACGGAGAGCATGCAAGATCATAAACAACACATATGTAATAACTTGATAATTAACATAACATGGTATTCTCTATCCATCGGATCCCGACAAACACAACATAGAGTATTACAGATAGATGATCTTGATCATGTTAGGCAACTCACAAGATCCAACAATGAAGCACAATGAGGAGAAGACAACCATCTAGCTACTCGCTATGGACTCATAGTCCGGGGGTGAACTACTCACTCATCACTCCGGAGGCGACCATGGCGGTGTAGAGTCCTCCGGGAGATGAATCCCTCTCTCCGGCGGGGTGCCGGAGGAGATCTCCAGAATCCCCCGAGATGGGATCGGCGGCGGCGACGTCTCGGTAAGGTTTTCCGTATCGTGGTTTTTCGCATCGGGGTTTCGCGACGGAGGCTTTAAGTAGGCGGAAGGAGCGAGTCGGGGGCTCGACGAGGGCCCACACCACAGGGCGGCGCGGGCCCCCTTGGCCGCGCCGCCATGTGGTTTGGCCACCTCGTAGCCCCACTTCGTATGCTCTTCGGTCTTCCGGAAGGTTCGTGGCGAAATAGGCCCCTGGGTCTTTGTTTCGTCCAATTCGAGAATATTTCGTTACTAGGATTTACGAAACCAAAAACAGCAGAAAACGACAGCGGCACTTCGGCATCTTGTTAATAGGTTAGTTCCAGAAAATACACGAATATGACATAAAGTGTGCATAAAACATGTAGGTATCATCAATAATATGGCATAGAACATAAGAAATTATCGATACGTCGGAGACGTATCACCAACTGCTCATGTTTCATCACAATGCTCTCCCACTCTCCAACACCTTCAAACTCTTGGTCAGTTGTAAGCATCACGACATTGACACAGAACGTGAGATAAAAAGAAGTGTACCTAAAAAATAATACATGGAACTATAACATAGTATTTTTTCACCACCCTACACCATCGTAGCACTCTAGCCGCAGCCATGCTCGGACCCCTCCTCCTCCTCCTCCTCCCGCCACGCCTCCTTGACGCGGCCTTCCCAGTCCATGCAATCATTTCTTGATTGAGGGTTTGCATCAGCAAGGTCATAGACTCCAAAAGAAATACGAATTTATAAGCTTCTGAGAGAAGAAATATGTAAACTGCAGAAAAGGCAATACATGTATTTAGTTGAAGATCATGAAAGAATTTATAAGCATACTTATCTACCTAAATGGTTGGCTCGGTGAACATGTCTGGCACAAATAGAGAGTGACATATTATACGTTCAGTTCCTAATTCTACTTACGAATCGAAGTCTGTATAAAGAAGTAGAGAACTTTCATTCACACAATGATTACTGACAATAAACCAGCAGAGATTCAATTGCTGGTGGAGTGGTGGTTGAACAGTATGCTTACATATGACGCATCAGCAATCCCATGCTACCATCAACTAATATTTAAGGAAACCCAAAACTGTTACAAGATAAATAAGACCACTGATGTGAAAGTATTTTGTTTCTTAATTCTGCAAGAACACTTAACCAAACCTCTTCATTTCACAGATGTGTTTGTTCTTGTGCAAAACTGAACCTGTTTTACAATTAAACAAATAGGGAAGTCACATTTGAGGAGCTTGTGGATTCTTATTTCAGTGGATATCAACAAATTTAAATGCCCATATGTAGCAGTAGTTAATTTAGGTGGGTGCTAAAAGCAGTGGCAGAGCTCAATAATTAGATAAGCATTAAGAGCACGTAGATCTAACAGAATCTAAATCCTTTGCTCAGCAATACTTCAAAGATCAATCAAACTTGCAGCTGAATAGAGAAATAAGTGGAGGAGAATAGGGGAAGCAGGTGGCACATGAAAATATTGTAATTGACAATTAGATCTTGCGTTCCTACTGATCCATTACATTATATTTTGTAATTTTGTGCCTCCGATGCCTAGAAAGAGAAAAATACATGCTAATATTCCTACTATGGTATTAAGTTATTCAAATAAGTGGCTCAAAATAATGATATTTGATTGGAGCAGAAGTGCACTTTTTTCATTCATATCCATACCCCTTTTAGGATTTTACCAAACAACTTGTTGGCATGAACAAGATTGCAGCAGTAAATTCTCTCCAATTTTTGATTCACTCCTGCTCTGCAAGTTTCTAAGCATCAGGAAGAAAGGACAACCTACTATAGTTTCTAGTCATGATTCAAAATCCAATCACAACAATTTAGTTACTACATTTCCTGGTTATTCCTAGTCACAATAAGCCTCTCTGCATGAACCACTGTCATTCTATATTTATTCAAATCCCAATTTCCATATGTTTTGAAACAAACCATAAGGAAACCAGTTTGGCCACCAGCTGCATCATATCTACTCCCTCCATTCAACAATAAGCGTCGCTGATTTAGTACAACTGTGACGATTATTATAAATCAGAGGGAGTAGCATTTTTTGTTTCGACCCATCAATTTAATTTAAACAAAATTAGTTTTTCCCAAATGACTTACAGACTAAAATAATTTCTAATTAAAAGTTCTAAACAATCACCTTCCTCAAGGATCGAAACCTAGCTTGCAAGCAAGGGCGTTGTGCAAGCATACACCTTTCAGGTTTGTTATTGGCCACTGTGCGGAGCCATCGTCACAAGGTATGTTGGGGATAGTGGAATCATAGGGGCTCTGCATTTTATCAAACAGATGGCAGGCACAAAACACAGATAATAGAACTATGCTCACCATCCATACATCTTTTCACAACAATTATTTGTCTAGGGTTATACCTCTGATTTTTTAGGTGGGAAAATCACCAAACTTGAAGAAGGTTCATATCAGATCAGAGAGTGGAGAACCCAGCAAGTTAGGGAAATGGTGAGTGCCCGTTCCCACCGATAGTGTCCATCATTCCCCGCCACGAGAACAGGTGGCGTGGTCGCTCGCCTCTGAGTGGCCAGCATTGAGTAAAGGGAAAACCTAACATGTTTTAGTAGTTACCATTCAGCACACATCAGAGTAAAGGGAAAACCCAAACAAGAATTTCTTAACATATCTAAGTACTTGTTAGCATATGATATTTACGTGAGTGTATTCAGCAAGACCAATAGAGAAGGGGCTATAAGCGATTGCCCGAGTTATGTATCTTCAGGTCGTGCGGCCGTCACCCAGCAGAACAAACAATGACATGCCTCATTGGCATCATGGCGTGATTTGGAAGTGGCTCCATCAGCGGCCTAGCCTTCTTCCTCTCCACCAGAAGTCTGGAACTCTGCAGCACTACAAGATAGGTCAACATGGAAATTCTTTCAGAGGTAGTAGCAAAGAGATAAGATAATATATGTGCTTAAGTATGCCCTCCACAAGTCCAAATCTCTCTAATATTCATTAATGAGACATCATCCTCAACCAATAAAGCTCCATCCAGACGAACACAACCCCTGGAACTAAGATCCGATGTTTTCCCTTTGGATGTCCCATGCCCATGCGTAAACTAATCCAACCCCCATCAAACAGTAACCCAAATCAGATCAGGCACATATACCTCTCACCATGGAGACGCTGGGTGCGATGCGGCCGTGCGGCCGGAAGAAGTCGCCGGGGCAGGAGGCGGCGACCGCATAGGAGGGAAGAAAACGCCGCCTGTGCAGGGTCCGCCGCCGCAGGGCCACGCGCCGCAGACTGCATCTCCCGGTGCAAACGTTCCTGCTCCCATCCAGCACTTTTGGCCCCTTTCCGGGCACTTTTCTTGCCCGCATTACGTGAGAATGAGGAAGAGGATAGGCGGCGTGTGGTGGGGCAGGTAGAGGAGACGTGAGGGGGTGGTCGTATGCGGGGACGGTGCTAACTGGGCGAGGTCACGACAAATCAACTCGTTTTCTCGTTTTTTCCTTCGCTCGATCAGCGAGCGCCACGAGCTATCGTGGAGAGCTGTGGGATGGGGCAAAGGGGTACGCACTTGCTTGTTCTCAATATTACTAGGAGAGAGTTAGACCAACTTATAAGGAAAACTCTCTCCCAATTCTCAACAAATAAAGTTATAGATATTTGACTTGCTCACTGTGGATAGAAACAAAATTAGGCTATTGTTTACGATCTTATACTTAGGAGGATCAAAATATGTCTTTCTTTATGACGCAAACATAATAAGCTACATCTGGTATGTGCACAACGTCAACGTGATCTCTATAAAGACTAGTCAAAGGGAGTGGTGTTTTGGAACATGGGAGCATATGCTCCCTCTATTTTGAAATGCATCTTACACATATTTTGAATTTTAAAAAAATTGAAACCAAAAATTCGCATGTAAATCTTCCCGTGCTACACGCTTACAAAGTTGTTTCATAAAAAAATCGATTTATCATGTGACGTGTATAAAAAAGACAAAACTCAGTGCTAAAAATAATGCTTTTCACAAGATAAGTTTTCTCTTTTTTATATAGACCACCAAAAATATTGGTTTTTCGTGAAACTTGACGAACAAACATATATTATGAAGATGTACATGTAAATATTTTTGTTAAAAAATTTCAACATTTCGAAATATGATTTTTTGGTAGAGGGTGCATACGCACTCGGGAGCCGAATTGAATTTCCGCTAGTCAAATCCTTAGACAACTTAATATGATTGCAAAATAAGCTAAATTTATAATTGCAAAATAAGCTAGTCTGAATTATAAATAACCTTGGCATCAAGGTAATTACATCAAAAGATAAGTTTTCTTTTACACCTTTCATATGTGTACACATGAAACGTTGTTACCTTTATAAATTGATGAAAAAAAGATCAAATATTCAGATAACCATTTGTTACTTTTTCTTCACCTTTACAAAAAAAGAAGCCATTCTTATACTCATCCGGACAGTGCACCAAAGCTCTTCAAAATAACACATACATTTATAACCATTGGCCAAGTCAACATCGGTCTTATACTAGTAATACTTAATCGATGACAGCAATGTGATAGAACAATAACTAGTTACCATGAGCGGCATATTGCTACAAATATTCAGCATCACATAGTCATCATCAGCCTCATAGAACCTGCTACTCCCTCGGGCCCAAACTAGTTGACACAGAGCATGGATAACGGATTTTCTAACACAACCGGTTCCTACCAGTCTCAATCTGACCGGTGGTGGCCTCGCGATTCATGCGGATTTATTTCCAGTATGTTGCCTATTTCACTGCAATAAGGTATATCTATGATATTTATTAGATATAAATGAAATTATAGTCAAATATTGTTATTTAAACCACATTATACATATATTGCAGACATATTTAAATTATTTTAGTTGTTTTCCATTTAAAATACCGCGAATCCCGGTTTATATAAAAATACGAGATTTAACTAAAATTATATTTAGATTCCCAGGATATGTCATGTGAAGATGATACATACTAAATATAGGTAAGGGGTCTAGTACGGATAGCGAGGAGATGGACGGTGGATGGATACCTGGTAGGAACCGGCTCTGTTAGAAATGTCTTTCCGGCGGAGTACGAGCACACTCCTCTTAGACATATAGTATATGACTCCAAGCATGGGCGGACCTACGTATAGGCGTATAGCTGAGTGGGGGCGTAGGGCTCCACTCAAAATTTTGAAATCCCTTTGTATTTATACATATTTTGAACATAAATTATTCCAATCTTGCAAACTTATAGAAGAAGTGCCCCCACTCAAAGGTAGGCCCCAGTCAGATTATTTTGGGCAAGGGGGGCATAGTCGTCAATAAGACAATAACGGAACAGTATTTCCCCAAGCAACACATAAGTTTGTTAGTCGATAAAGAGAATATCTGCATCACAAACAAACTACAAGAGCTAATCGTGCCAGCTAGGCTCAACGTCACCGCATCAAAGAACACCACTCGAAAAGGCGGAAGCCACCAAAAGGTAGAGCATGCAAGCCCGAACAGAAGAAGAAGCCGTATTTATCGGAAGAAGCCTGAGCAGGTACAGGGATCGAGGGCAAAGATCCAAGGAGGCCATGCATGGAGTCACAGTCACCAACACCCTTCACTTCAGTTCATTCACGCCGTGCCTTGCTATCCCCAGCTGATAGATATCGCACTGAACACACAACCGGAATCAGCAGATACGTTCACTTCACCCTCCCGCCCAAGCACGCAATGCACCACCGGACAACGTGTCGCCGCCGTCTCCGGCACGTAGCCACGCGGTGGAGCCCCACGTGCCCGGACCGCCGCGCCAGTGCCGTCCTATTGGCGGCCGCCTCCTCTGTCTTAACCAATACCTCGCGGCGCCGGCGCGAGTACGCCCAAAACCCACTAACACACCGATCGACCGGCGGGGAGCAATGGCGTTCGTCATGGCGACGCAGCGCCGCGTGGAGGCGGCAGTGAAGGCCAACGAGATCATGGCACGGTTCCGCCCCATCGCGCCCAAGCCCGTGCTGGCGCCGCCGCCCACGAGCGCCGTGATCCTCTCCTCGCAGAGGTGGTCGGGCTCGGGCAAGCGCGGCGGGCGGGATCTCGCTCCTGCGCCGTCGGACAAGAGGCTCAGGGGCGCGCCGTCGTCTTGCCCTTGCCCCCTCTTCCGCGCGTCGCCGTGGACTTGGTCTTGTCTGGAGGCGGCACCTGCGTCCTCAATCCCCATGGAGCGCGACCTGGTCCGGAAGGTCATCGTGCCCCGTCCCGCGCGGCCCGTTCGCACCACCGTCTGCGTCGACACCAGCAGCGTCACGGGCGCCAATCCGGTGAAGCTGGCCGCCTGCAGGATGACGGTGGAGCAGGTGCTGGCCGAGATGGAGCGCGATGCGCTCCCGGCCGTCATGTCGGACCCCGGCAACCGCGTCCTCCGGGCCAACGACGCGTACAAGGCGCTGGTGGGGCAACCGGTTTGCCCGTGGCTCAGCTCCCTGTCCCCGCCTGGTGGCGCGGGGAGCGCGTCGAGGCGGATCAACGGCGAGGTGGTGCTGGACGTGCGGAGGTTCTACTCCACCGACGAGCCGGCTAGGGCGAGCGCCGGAGGGGCATTCTCGTGCAAATCCAGGATCTCGTGGGAGCGCAACGGCACGCTCACCTCCGTCGCCGCGCCGTGCGACGTCATGCGTTTTGACTGCGCCTCCGGTGGCTGTCTGTTCGTCTGGAGGTTTGACACCACCAGAGGATCCGTATTCTACTGCCCGGCGTAACTAAGATCGGCGGGAGCAGTAATTAAGAGCAGAAGTTTCCATCGCATGCCGTAACATTCATGCTGATGGAAGCGAGCTGAGTATAGCAGAATTGCTACTCGATCGTTTTGTTAGAGAATTGAGTTTGCTGCTTGGGTTTCGTTCTCCCACCCGCTTCTCTGTTGTTATAACTAACTACCGCACTTTTCGTTCTAAGACTAGTCATAATGAAGAGTAACATAGAATAGTAACCACTACGGAAAGACCAAGCTTTGCCGTGTTGGTAAAATAGACGGCAAAGCCGTTTCAGAACACGGCAAAGCAGACGCCGAAGGCACAATAAATCATCTTTGTTGTGTGCCTTTCTGCCCGAAACATGGCAAAACATCTTTGCCGTGTGCCTTTCTGTTCTTGGCGCGGCAAAAGTGGACTTGACGGTTTTCCATCTACCTGACGGTGCCACCTCAGCATCTCCTTTGTCGTGCTCCTTCTGTTTGCCCGTACGGCATTGCCCGATTCTTTGTCGTGTTCCTCCCATTTGCAGACACGGCATTAGCCGATTTTTTGATGTGCTCCTCCCATTAGCCCACACGGTATCTCTCGATCCTTTGTCGTGTGTCTGTAGGCCGCCAGCACGGCAGTGCCGAAGGCTTTGTGCTGACTGCAAATGCACAGTTCAACTGTAGCTAGTTTCAAAATAAGAGTATCAGATCATGAGGAGCTAGTAGTTAAGGTTCTAATGCCCCTTGTTACTATCTATCAAGGGTCACTTGTAAGTAGTTCCTTAATCTCAAGTAAGGGTGTTTTAAAGAGAGTTGTATTTGGTTACAAGAAAGTAAATAAAACAATAATGTTTCCCAATGGTATTCCGGGAAAGTAGTTTGATGTAAACGAGGGGTTCGTCAAGGGCATCCCGTTTCGCCTCTCTTCTATCTTTTTGGTTCGGATCTTTTACAGTCGGCGGTCAATGAGTTGGTACACCTTGGGAGGCTTTGCAGGCCAATTGAGACTAATGATATGGATTTTCCCATCATCCAGTATGCAAACGACACTTTGCTTATATTGCCGGTGGATGGTGATCAATTGATGGTTTTAAAGGAGGTGCTTATTCTAGATCAACTGGTCTTAGAACAAATTTTGACAAATCACAATTGATCCCAATAAATGTGGATGAGGAAATTGTAAAGCAACTAGCCGTGAAGTTTAGATGTCAGCTAGGTGGGATGCCTTTCACTTATCTTGGGTTGCCTTTGGGAACTATGAAACCCACGATTATTGAACTATCTCCTCTAGTGTGTAGATTGGAGAGGAGATTGACTTCTAGTTCAAGTTTTCTTTCTGAGGGTGCTATATTATAGTTGATTAACTCTGCCTTAGCTTCTATGCCCTTGCATTTTTTGTGTTCTTTGCAACTGCCTCTTGGGCTTACTGCTCAGCTTAATAGAATTTTAACGCAAGTGTTTGTGGAGGGATAAAGATGGTGAGCCTAAACAGTCTTTAGCTGCATGGGAAATGGTTTGTAAACCAAAAGATAGAGGTGGCCTGGGTATTTTTAATTTTCAGAAGCAAAATGCAACACTTCTTATCAAGTTTCTAGATAAATTTTATAATAAGTTTCAAATTCCTTGGGTGCAGCTCATCTGGAGTGCACATTATGATGGAAAGATTCCCATGCAGAGAATTTGTGTGGTTCTTTTTGGTGGAGAGATGTGCTCAAGCAAGTTTATAATTTTAGGGTTGTGGCTATGGTCAAGCTGGCAAGAGGGGATACTTTTCTATTCTTGAATGATAGTTGGTTGATCAATGATAGCTCTCAGACAATTAAAGCTAGATACCCCAGATTATTCTCTTATGCTCATGATGAGAATATCATGAATGTTGAGGTTTATGGGATAGAGGATTTGTCTGATTTTTTCTATAGGCATTTGTCTCGGCAAGCTTTTAATCAGTTGCAGGAGTTGCAAATGGTGTTAAGGAAAATTCCTCTGAGTGATAGTAATGATGTCTGGACATACTGTTGGGTAGAGAAGTATACCTCAGCGAATTTTTAGCGCATGTTCACAAACATATCCAGGTTTCAAATACTTTCAAGTGGATCTGGAAATCTAGTTGTACTCTGTCCATAAACGTGTCACTACTTCACCAACACAAGCTTGATCACCGTTACCGGATGGAATTGATGTCATTAATGTGGATGCAGCTATGTTCTCTTCTTCGTCTTGGAGGTCGGCGTCGTAATTAGGAACCACAATGGAATTTTTTCTGACTGCTTGTAGTCAGTTACTCGACAAGTTTCGGTGCCAGAAATAGCAGAAGCACTAGCCGTCAGGTGTGCAGTCTCCCTCGCTCAAGAAAAAGGTTTGAATAAGATCATCTTGCTTTCGGACCGTCTCTCGGTTATCCAGCGGATCAGCTCTTTGGTGAAGGACCGATTTTTTGGTGGGTGTGGTAAGCGAGGATATCAAAATCCTCGCCACTTTTATGCCATCGGTGACCTTTCGCCATGTTAGTCGTTTGTGTAATAATTCAACACATACTTTAGCTCGCAGAGCCGAGAAATTTGGTAGGTGTTTCTTTCGCGATATTGTCCCGGATTTCATCGGTGACAAACTTTGTATTGATTGTGTTTGATCAATAAAGTGTTGAATTCTAAAAAAAGACAACTAGTTGTAAAAAAAAGTAATTAAGCGACAACTGATCTCGAAATGTGGTGGTTTTATCATTTTCTCATCCTCTGCTCACTTCGCCCACTCCCTCTCCATGTGCGTTGTTCCTCTTCTAGATATAAACTTGTACAACCTCACCTCGCCGTTGCCCACCCAAACCCTACACGCCGTCGATGATGGGAGCACCTTGATCGAACGAAATCCCTCGCTGTTACTCGCTTCTCCTCTGGTACGCACACGGCCCGCGCCTAGGGGTGGTCTGGGGCCACCAGGCCTCCACCAACCTCGCCCTTCCGCCTATATAAAGCTCCCGACGCAAAAACCCTAAATCAATCAGCCTCCATCCACGAAAAGTTCCGTATCTCCGCCACCGTCGTAGACAAGATTCGGGGGACAGAAGTCTCTGTTCCGGCACCCTGCCGGGACGGGGAATTTCCCCCGGAGCCATCTCCATCGACTCCATCGCCGTTGCTGACTCCCATGATGAGGAGAGAGTAGTTCTCCCCTGGGGCTGAGGGCTGTACCGGTAGCTATGTGGTTTATCTCTCTCTCATGGTGTGATCTTTATGTGACCATGAGCTTTGTAATCTAGATGTCGTTATGCTATTCAAGTGGATTTTACTTATGTGATCTCCGGAGACTCCTTGTCCCACGTGTGTAAAGGTGACAGTGTGTGCACCATGTGGGTCTCTTAGGCTATATTTCACAGAATACTTGTTCACTGAATTATGATTTGAGTTGGATGTCTCTATGAAATTGTGATGTGTTAGTGCCTCCTATGAATGCTCAAAGTGACGGAGTGGGGTGTTCATTAGTACTTGGGAATACATCTTTAAAGTTTGGTTTTGCTGCCCTACGCGGTGAATTAGTGTTCGTTATCCAACCGGAGAGTAGTTCAGAGTAGCATAATGAAGTGCTTATATTTATATTCCTTTATGATATCATTGTTGAGAGTGACCACTAGTGAAAGTATGATTCCTATGTCTTGTTTCCAAACATTGAATCACCGTTTATTTATTGTTTTACTGCATGTTTACTTGCTTCCATATTTATTTCAGATTGTTATTACCACTCATACTCATCCATATCACTTGCATTTTACTATCTCTTCGCTGAACTAGTGCACCTGTACATCTGACAAGTGTATTGGGTGCGTTGGGGACACAAGAGACTTCTTGTATCGTAATTGCAGGGTTGCTTGGGAGGGATATCTTTGACCTCTACCTCCCTGAGTTTGATAAACCTTGGGTGATCCACTTAAGGGAAACTTGCTGCTGTTCTAGAAACCTCTGCACTTGGAGGCCCAACATTGTCTACAAGAATAGAAGCGTGTGTAGACATCAGGCTTAATGGAAAATAACAACAAAAATTAGAGAGCTCTATAGTATTTATCTTGAGTTAGGACATGAAGTGTTTGAAGAGAAAATTAAAAAACCTATGGAGCTTCATTTGCATGCTAATAGCAATGTTATTGGTATGAATTCTTTGAACACCGTTATTGCTAATGCTATGGAAAAGTCTAAGCTTAGGGAAGCTAGTTTTTATGAAAATGATCTTTTTAGTTCCCCAGCTTTAGAGGAGGAAATTCACTATGATGGTACTATGCCTCCAATATATGATGATTACAATGATAATTATGTTATTTTCAGTCCACCTCTTATTGAGGAGAAAATTAATTATGATTACAATATGCCTCCTATATTTGATGATTATGGTGATGAGAGTAATAATGATAGCTATTTTTTTGAATTTTATCCCACTACAATTAATCAGAATGACTATGCTTATGTTGGGAGTAATAATTATTTTATGCATGTGGCTCATGATAAGAATATTTTATGTGATAGTTATATTGTTGAGTTTATTCATGATGGTACTGAAAGTTATTATGAGAGAGGAAAATATGGATGTAGAAGTTTTTATGTTACTAAAACACTTCTCTATATGCTGAAAGTTTTGAAGTTACTCTTGTTTTATCTTCCTATGTTTATCACTTTGTTCTTTGTGGATTTATTTGTGTACTTAATTTCTATGCATAGGAAGTGGGTTATACTTAAATGTGTTTCATATTTGCTCCTTGATGCTCTCTTTTACTTCAATTCATATTTGTTATGTGAGCATCTTCTCAAACTATTGCGCCTAGCTGAAAGGCGTTAAAGAAAAACACTCTTGGGAGATAACCCATGTTTATTTTCTGTAATTTTTCTTTTGTTGAGTCTTGGAAGTTATTACCTCCTCTACTTATCATTTTTATTTAGTTTTTTTTGCCAAGAATAGCCTTTAATACGAAGAAAGTAAGATTTGGAGAACTTGTTGTCCTGAAAACAGATTCTGTGTTGTCACCATAAAAATTCGTATAAATAGCCAGAGCGGAATTTTCAGCTGCCAATTTTTGTGCATATGCTCCAGTTTATTATCTAACTTTCGTTATTTGACAAATTTTCGAGATGAGCAACAGAGAATTTTTGAAAAAATCGATCTTTACCTGTTGTTCTGTTTTGACAGCTGCACTATTTGCTTTTGACTCTTAAATCTCTTTCTTTTTTAGTTCTTTTGATCAAAGAGCTTTTTGAAAGGTTGCTACACTAGCTAATGCTTTGATAGATGTTTGATATATGTTAGAACTCAACCCAAGTGGATTTATTATTTTGATTGTACTAATGCTGCTAATAGGGAATTGTGTAAAGTTTTGTGTGAAGAATGCTTTCAAGTCTAGGGAGAGAAGAATGATGTGACGGATGAAGCTCGGTGATCACATGTATACGTGAGCACGCGGTGAGAGATTGACATGTGTCCAACGGTGTTAGTTTTGCCGTGAGATGATAACTAAGCCATCTCGACACCGGCCGCCCTTACCATCTCTACTTGGCCGCGCCCTCCTCGTCTTGCACGCGCACCACAATAGCAGCAGCCGTGGACACACACACAACTAGCTAGATGAGCAACAGAGCTTGTGCAGATCGCCTTGTCAAGCTCTAGGTCGGGCTGACTCCTCCTCAGTGAGCCCCAAATCGAGCTTGATTTTGATTTGCAGGTGTCGCTGAGAATCGATTTTGACGCGCGAGTTACAGACTAGCAGCTCCCGTCGCTGGCGATCAGATCAGATCCACACGCAGCTGCAACTCCCCTCCCCCTCTTCATCTTTACCTTCAGATCAGCTACAATCGCCAGCTATCAGGTCGAATCGATGCAGATTCATTCCCCATTTTTCTTGTCCTGCCGCCATTGACTCAAGCCTGGAGTGATTGGTGGACTCAAGCCTGGAATCGATTCCCTGGCAAACTGCCACCGAACGCCGCTTGCCATTCGAGTCCCACTCTCTCCCGAGTCTTGCTGCGGCACGAGCGTGTGGGCCGCGTCGGCAACAAGGGAGGGGGTTGGGAGAAGGCGCTGCAGGAGGGAGGTATGGAGGTGGAGGGTGTTTCGGAGGAGCATGGTGGAGGTGGGGTACCCGAGCCGTCGCACCCATGCCTTCCCTGTGAGCCGCCGCTGCAGGAGGGAGGTATGGAGGTGGAGGGTGCTGCATGAACCGGAGCAGCCCGATGGCCTGGCCCGCACGGCGGTTGCCGCAGAGCGCGCGCATGAGGGTGGTGTACAGAGACGGCGTTGGGGCGGGAGGCGAGGCGCGGCTTGTGCGACATGAGGCGGAGGAGGAAGAGCGCGGCGTCGAGGCAGCCCCCGCGATGCAACCTCACGGATAGGTTCCCCGCCTCCTGGGCTGAATGGCGAGCTCTGGGCTGAACTGCCCACCCGCCTCCTGTGCGCCTCCAAGGGCCGCGCCGCGACACCAGTTCCCCGCTGATGGCGCGTGATGCACACGTCCGTTGGGAACCCCAAGAGGAAGGTGTGATGCGCACAACAGCAAGTTTTCCCTCAGAAAGAAACCAAGGTTATCGAACCAGTAGGAGATGAAGGCCACGTGAAGGTTGTTGGTGGAGGAGTGTAGTGCGGCGCAACACCGGGGATTCCGGCGCCAACGTGGAACCTGCACAACACAATCAAAATACTTTGCCCCAACTTAACGAGTGAGGTTGTCAATCTCACCGAGCTTGCTTGTAAACAAAGGATTAAACGTATGGTGTGGAGAATGATGTTTGTTT
>NC_061510.1:174422216-174432713 GCF_022539505.1 Lolium rigidum
ATAAATCAAAGTAAAGGTATTGAAGCAACACAAAGGAAGATTAAGTTTCAGCGGTTGCTTTCAACTTGTAACATGTATATCTCATGGATAATTGTCAACATAGAGTAATATAATAAGTGCAATATGCAAGTATGTAGGAATCAATGCACAGTTCACACAAGTGTTTGCTTCTTGAGGTGGAGAGAGATAGGTGAACTGACTCAACATAAAAGTAAAAAGAATGGTCCTTCAAAGAGGAAAGCATCGATTGCTATATTTGTGCTAGAGCTTTTATTTTGAAAACATGAAACAATTTTGTCAACGGTAGTAATAAAGCATATGAGTTATGTAAATTATATCTTACAAGTTGCAAGCCTCATGCATAGTATACTAATAGTGCCCGCACCTTGTCCTAATTAGCTTGGACTACCGGATCTTTGCAATGCACATGTTTTAACCAAGTGTCACAATGGGGTACCTCCATGCCGCCTGTACAAAGGTCTAAGGAGAAAGCTCGCATTTTGGATTTCTCGCTTTTTATTATTCTCAACTTAGACATCCATACCGGGACAACATGGACAACAGATAATGGACTCCTCTTTAATGCATAAGCATGTGGCAACAATTATTATTCTCATATGAGATTGAGGATATATGTCCAAAACTGAAACTTCCACCATGATTCATGGCTTTAGTTAGTGGCCCAATGTTCTTCTCTAACAATATGCATGCTCCAACCATTAAGGTGGTAGATCTATCTTACTTCAGACAAGACGGACATGCATAGCAACTCACATGATATTCAACAAAGAATAGTTGATGGCGTCCCCGTAAGCATGGTTATCGCACAACAAGCAACTTAATAAGAGATAAAGTGCATAAGTACATATTCAATACCACAATAGTTTTTAAGCTATTTGTCCCATGAGCTATATATTGCAAAGGTGAATGATGGAATTTTAAAGGTAGCACTCAAGCAATTTACTTTGGAATGGCGGATAAATACCATGTAGTAGGTAGGTATGGTGGACACAAATGGCATAGTGGTTGGCTCAAGTATTTTGGATGCATGAGAAGTATTCCCTCTCGATACAAGGTTTAGGCTAGCAAGGTTATTTGAAACAAACACAAGGATGAACGGTGCAGCAAAACTCACATAAAAGACATATTGTAAACATTATTAGACTCTACACCGTCTTCCTTGTTGTTCAAAACTCAATACTAGATATTATCTAGACTCTAGAGAAACCAAATATGCAAACCATATTAGCAAGCTCTAAGTATTTCTTCATTAATGGGTGCAAAGTATATGATGCAAGAGCTTAAACATGAGCACAACAATTGCCAAGTATCAAATTATTCAAGACATTTAAGAATTACTACATGTAGCATTTTCCAATTCCAACCATATAACAATTTAACGAAGAAGAAACTTCGCCATGAATACTATGAGTAGAGCCTAAGGACATACTTGTCCATATGCTACAGCGGAGCGTGTCTCTCTCCCACAAAGTGAATGCTAGGATCCATTTTATTCAAGCAAAACAAAAACAAAAACAAACCGACGCTCCAAGCAAAGTGCATAAGATGTGACGGAATAAAAATATAGTTTCGTGGGAGGAACCCGATAATGTTGTCGATGAAGAAGGGGATGCCTTGGGCATCCCCAAGCTTAGACGCTTGAGTCTTCTTAAAATATGCAGGGTGAACCACCGGGCATCCCCAAGCTTAGAGCTTTCACTCTCCTTGATCATATTGCATCATACTCCTCTCTTGATCCTTGAAAACTTCCTCCACACCAAACTCGAAACAACTCATTAGAGGGTTAGTGCACAATAAAAATTCACATGTTTAGAGGTGACACAATCATTCTTAACACTTATGGACATTGCATAAAGCTACTGGACATTAATGGATCAAAGAAATTCATCCAACATAGCAAAAGAGGCAATGCGAAATAAAAAGGCAGAATCTGTCAAAACAGAACTGATCCGTAAAGATGGATTTTATTAGGCCACCAGACTTGCTCAAATGAAAATGCCAAAATTGAATGAACGTTGCGTACATATCTGAGGATCATGCACGTAAATTGGCTTAATTTTCTGAGCTACCTACGGGGAGGTAGACCCGGATTCGTGACGACAAAGAAATCTGGAACTGCGCAATAATCCAAATCTAGTACTTACTTTACTATCAAAGACTTTACTTGGCACAACAAAACTCAAAACTAAGATAAGGAGAGGTTGCTACAGTAGTAAACAACTTCCAAGACTCAAATATAAAACAAAAATACTGTAGTAAAAACATGGGTTGTCTCCCATAAGCGCTTTTCTTTAACGCCTTTCAGCTAGGCGCAAAAAGTGTAAATCAAGTGTTATCAAAGGGTAGTGCATCTACAGCGGGGTTTGGAGTTTTCTCAACCATGCATAGTATATTGGATACATAAGTTTCAGCGTCTCCCTTTTCATTAGTCTTGGGCTTGCTACTCTCATCGAACAAATTTTCGAGAACAAGCCAAGCATAGTTATGTTCTAGTGCATCATTCATAGCTAGGAGTTTACATGGTATTGGTGCTTTGATCTCCCCACCATCATTAATATTATTAGTGTACCTTATTCTATCCATGTCCATTTTTTCAAGGAGACCAACAAAATTAGTATGAGAACCAAGCATATTAAATTTAGCAAAGACCTTTCTAGCCTCTCTTGCTAGACCACCAAATTCTCTAAGAAGGGTTTCTAAAACAAAATCTTTCTTTTCCCCCTCTTCCATATCACCAAGTGTAAGAAACATGTGTTGGATTATAGGATTGAGATTAACAAATTTAGTTTCCAACATGCGGACTAGAGCAGCGAGACAGCAATTTCATAAGTAGGAGCAAGTTCTACCAAGTGTCTATCTTCAAAATCTTCAACGGTACTAACATGACTGAAAAATTCTTCTATATTGTTTCTCCCAATTATAGACCCGCGTCCTACCGGTATGTTTTTTGTGGTAAAATTAAAAGGAAACATGATGAATCAAGTAAAGTAAATGCAAGTAACTAATTTTTGTGTGTTTTTGATATAGCAAACAAGACAATAAATAAAGTAAAACTAGCAACTAATTTTTTTGTGTTTTGATATAATGCAGCAAACAAAGTAGTAAATAAAATAAAGCAAGACAAAAACAAAGTAAAGAGATTGGGAAGTGGAGACTCCCCTTGCAGCGTGTCTTGATCTCCCCGGCAACGGCGCCGGAAAAAGAGCTTGATGGCGTGTAACTCACACGTTCGTTGGGAACCCCAAGAGGAAGGTATGATGCGCACAGCAGCAAGTTTTCCCTCGAAAGAAACCAAGGTTTATCGAACCAGGAGGAGCCAAGAAGCACGTTGAAGGTTGATGGCGGCGGGATGTAGTGCGGCGCAACACCGGAGATCCCGGCGCCAACGTGGAACCCGCACAACACAACCAAAGTACTTTGCCCCAACGAAATAGTGAGGTTGTCAATCTCACCGGCTTGCCGTAACAAAGGATTAACCGTATTGTGTGGAAGATGATTGTTTGCAGAGAAAATAGTAAAACAAGTATTGCGACAGATTTGTATTTCAGTATTAAAAGAATGGACCGGGGTCCACAGTTCACTAGAGGTGTCTCTCCCATAAGATAAAAGCATGTTGGGTGAACAAATTACGATCGGGCAATTGACAAATAGAGAGGGGATAACAATGCACAAGTACGGTGAGATTTAATTGGGCATTACGACAAAGTACATAGACCGCCATCCAATCGCATCTATGCCTAAAAACTCCACCTTCGAGGTTATCGTCCGAACCCCTTCCAGTATTAAGTTGCTAAGCAACGGACAATTGCATTAAGTATGGTGCGTAATGTAATCAACAACTACATCCTCGGACATAGCGCCAATGTTTTATCCCTAGTGGCAACAAGACAACACAACCTTAGAACTTTACGTCCATCGTCCCGGTGTCAATGCGAGCATGAACCCACTATCGAGCATAAATACTCCCTCTTGGAGTTAAGAGCAAAAACTTGGCCAGAGCCTCTACTAATAACGGAGAGCATGCAAGATCATAAACAACACATATGTAATAACTTGATAATTAACATAACATGGTATTCTCTATCCATCGGATCCCGACAAACACAACATAGAGTATTACAGATAGATGATCTTGATCATGTTAGGCAGCTCACAAGAACCAACAATGAAGCACAATGAGGAGAAGACAACCATCTAGCTACTGCTATGGACCCATAGTCCAGGGGTGAACTACTCACTCATCACTCCGGAGGCGACCATGGCGGTGTAGAGTCCTCCGGGAGATGAATCCCCTCTCCGGCAGGGTGCCGGAGGAGATCTCCAGAATCCCCCGAGATGGGATTGGCGGCGGCGGCGTCTCTGGAAGGTCTTCCGTATCGTGGGTCTTTGGATCAGGGGTTTCGCGACGGAGGCTATAAGTAGGCGGAAGGGCAGAGTCGGAGGGCCGACGAGGGGCCCACACCATAGGGCGGCGCGGGCCCCCTCCGGCCGCGCGGCCCTATGGTGGCGGCGCCTCGTCGCCCCACTTCGTATCCCTTTCGGTCTTCCGGAAGGTTCATGGGAAAATAGGACCCCGGGTCTTGATTTCGTCCAATTCCGAGAATATTTCGTTACTAGGATTTCTGAAACCAAAAACAGCAGAAAACGAAGCAATCGGCTCTTCGGCATCTTGTTAATAGGTTAGTTCCAGAAAATGCACGAATATGACATAAAGTGTGCATAAAACATGTAGGTATCATCAATAATATGGCATGGATCATAAGAAATTATCGATACGTCGGAGACGTATCAATGACTTGGTGAAATTTACCAAAAACTGATGGTTGGGTTCGGATGCGATACCATTTCCAATTCTTAAGTATCCCCACAATACCTGAATCTGGGTAAGGCTTAACTGGAAACTTATGTATTTTAGTATAAGGTTCCCTCTGAACAAGCGTCATAGGGGTTATGCCGAGGCTGCCTCCATTGAAAGTGAAATGACGTGAAATGAGGTGAATGTCCTACCCAAGCCCCGTGCGCTTCCGGGTTGGCGATTTGCTCTCACCGGGAGGCCAAGCTCATGGGGAGAGGTGACTATACTAGGGTATGTAAATGAAAGGTTATGATTGGTAGTTCGCGCACTGCGTGCGATAAATCAGGGCCAGTTACCCCTGACGGACTATTGCAATTATTGTGGCACAAGTGTACAACCTCTGCAGAGTGTAAACCTATTCGAATAGCCGCGTCCGCGGTCATGGACAGTTGGAAAGGCCATACTGTTCCGTCATCAGAACTTTTCCAAAATATGAATGGTGACTTGTGACTTGAGTTTGAAAGGTGACTTTGACTTTGAATCACAACTGAGTTGTGGGAATGACACTAATGTTCCCACTTGAGTTAAGTTAGGCAAATGAGGAGTCTTTGTTTATTAAATGCTTATGAAATAAAACTGGCTTTACGCAAATGAACTTAGAGCTTAGCACCCCCTTACTATAGTTGATAGTTACTTACATTAGTATTTAGTTTGCGAGTACTTTGAAGTACTCATGGCTTTGTCCCTGGCTATTCAAATGGCCAGACTATGAAGATGAGCCCCAGTACCAAGGTGAAGGACAGCAGGATGCCTACGACAACTAGAACCACTCCTGACGTCAACAGTTGCATGTGAAACAGATGGACCACAACCGCTACTTCGCTTCCGCTATGTGTTTTGTAATTGATCAATAGATCAACTATTATTGTAAGATTGGATCATGTGATCCTTTATTGTAAGACAGTTATGAGTTGTAATGAATGATGTTTTGTGATATCAATCTATTATGTCTCGCAAAAACAATCTTCCTAGGATTGCGATGTATGGCATAATAGGCATCTGGACTTAAAAATCCGGGTGTTGACAGGCAGAATCGATCAGAACGATCGAGAGCAAACCGTTTCCATAGATCTAAGCAGAAAACAACTCTAGTAGAAGAAAATTATTGTGGAGTTCCTACAATTTTCTGCAACTGCCATCACCGCCGCAATTGTCGCCGGAGACGAAGGAGAACCATCGCCTCGAAGGGGCTTTGTGAGTCGATGAAGAGGCATGTGTAGGCGAGGCCTTTTTCGTTGTAGCGCGTCGGCCGGGGATCATCCCCATCCTCCTTGCATCCTAGAAATAGTGCCATCCATCTACATCGTTGACGTCGAGCACCAAATCCGCCGTCGTCTGGCCATCTACCTAGATCTTAGTCCAGCATCTTCCCTCTCACAACAATGGCATCATCCAGGATGACAACCAATTGCCGAATACCTAAGCCCACCGGCCACAAAGGACGACGGGATACACAGCCCACCGGCTCCTCGACGATGTTGAGAGCCTCGTCAAGACGAGACTGGAGCCCGGGCACCATTATTGGACACGTAGTTACCGTCATCGTCAAGAGCAGCGCCGACCTCCACACTACTCATGCCTTATCTACGGACCATACTTAACAGAATCGGGGTTCCCCTCCGCACCTGTCGCCGGAGCAAACGAGCGGGAGAAGAACCCACGATCCCGTCGGCGGCGGATAGGGGAACAATGATCGCCTCCTTCGGTTTTCTCTACTAGGCGGCTTTCTAAATTGTGTATTATGCACGCATGAGCCCGTCATGACCGTCAGGCCTAAAAATTAGGCCTGAGCCCAACCCGACATGCAAATTTGACCCAGGCCAGGCTACCCATGCCCAGCTATATAATATTTCCTATTTGCCTGTGAATGATTTCTCTTTTGGTATTTGTGAAAAAAATGAGGCTAATTAAGTGACTATGCATGAAAAGGTGCACCATGTGAGATAGCCGAATTTTTTTTTTGTAATGAATACAAATGTGATGTTTCTCCAAAATAGGATATATTCTGGCGTGTCTCTCCACATGGCCATATAAAAAGGTAACATGTCAGTAATTACATATCGAAGACCTTTGGAAACTAATTCGCAAAAGAGAAGTTCGTTGGAAATCAGGAAGTACTTTTGTACTTACATCGCATGGGTATGAGTGTTTCCATCACCGTCTATTTATTCCTCGAGATTTATGTTCACCATGGTAGATGGCAAGATTTTTTTGACTCTACTTTTTTTATCTGAATCTTAAAGCACAATGAATGATGATGGAAACATCCACACCAATCCACTCTCTTTGGAAATCTAATCATCCTTTGTCATCTCTCTTGCGGCACAGGCGGAGCCTAAATTTCGGCTTTCCCCCTGCCACCACCCCATTCGGCTTTCCCCCCTCCACCACCACCATCGCCGCTGCTAAAGGAGGCCGTCGGGCTAAGCCTGCACAACAGATGGTGGTGGAATGGCTCGGTATGGGGTTTGACCTGTCTTTTTTTTTGTTTAGAGGAAGATTTTCCCGAATTGTTTTCTTTCCTGAACTGGACATGAACTCACCTTACAGAATTAATCTTGTTGTCGAGCCTTCATGGTGGAACTAAGCATTTTTTAGGAGATGCAAGTGATTCTATGTTTCAGGGAGCACATACATAGTGCTGAAGACCAAACTGGGCAATATGCTATGGGTAGTTCCTACTAAAGTAGAAATTGGAAGGTTTAACTATTCTTTCATATTTCATATTGACTTGAGAACCTTTTCTCTCTTGGTATTTGTAATAACATAACACAAGTGATTTTACGTTGAAAGTCGTGTCATGTGAGATAACAATAAATTTCCCCACGGAAAAAAATGTAGCATTCTTCCAAAAAGTATACATTCATGTATATGTGTCTCTGTCTGCACACGGAGAAATAAAAGGGCGATATGTCAGTAATTACTACTTGTGAAAAAAATTCGGGGATCTAACCATCTCCGCGTCACCTCTCTGGTAGCACAAGGAAGCCCAAATATGCAACCAACATCACCCCATTTCCCCTCCCCTGCCACCATGCATCGTCGTCGTTGTCAGGTTTTTTTCCGATAAAGGAGCATCGCCCCAGCCTCTGCATCAATAGATGCACACGGCTTGCTTTATTAAAAATAAAGTATCAAGTCACCGTATATCCATCATCACTTATTACAATCACGGAAATGCTAAGGTCGAAACATGAATCAACCAACTAAAAATATGGCAAACAGAAAAGCTATGCATTTGCTATTCTATTAAGATACCGCCACCCAGTAGCATGGAAAAAAGAAGTCCTGAGCAACCACTAGCATCCGGTTGATCCAATAACCATATCCTCCCGCTGCTCCATTGGGAGGAGGAAAATCCATTGTTGAATTGAATGAGCAGCTCGCCGGATAACCTGCAAAAATTAGTTCCACTTTGTTTGTTAAAGATCATATCATTCCTAGTCCTCCAAATAGCCCAACACAGGGCTAAAACACCTATTCGAATCTTTTGTTTGTCCTTTTTCCCCACACCATTCAGCCATCTACCAAACATATTAGTAATATTGGCTGGCGGAGGAGTGTTATAAGTGAGGTACACCATACTTCATATTATCTTCGCAAATGGGCAATGAACAAATAAATGATTCATTGTTTCCATGGAATCACAAAAACAACATTTTTGACAACCCTTCCACTTCCGTTTAGCTAAATTATCCTTAGTTAAAAGCACCTTATTATTAAGGAACCACATGAAGATTTTAATTTTCAAAGGAATCTTCAACTTCCATAAATATTTGCGAAGGTAAATAGTATGCCCATTCATCCAGTCAAGATACATAGACTTAACTGAAAAACTACCAGAATCATTAAGTTTCCAAATAAACTTATCTGACTCAGAAGTTAAATTAATTGTAATTAATTGTTGGCATAGGTGTAACCATTGCAACCACTTATTATCATTCAAGCATCTTCGAAAAGTAATATTGATAGGTTGAGTAGCAAGCACAGCAGAAACTCAATTCGGCTCCCGGGTGCGTATGATCCCTCTACCATAAAAACATATTTCCAAGTGTTAAAAAATTTTGACAAAAAAATTTAAATGTACATCTCCATAATATATGTGTATTCGTCAAGTTTCACGAAAAAATGATATTTTTTGTAGTCTAAGCGAAAAAGAGAAAAATTATCCTATGACAAGTTTTTGTTTCAGCACCGAATTTTGTCTTTTTACACACCTCACATGACATGTCCATTTTTCATGGAACGACTTTATGAGCGCGTAGCACATGAAGATGTATGTGAGAAATTTTTGTTTCATTTTTTTACATTTTAAAATGTGTCAAACATGTATTTCAAAATAAAGGGAGCATACGCTCCGATGTGCCAAAACATCAGTCCCCAAGCACAGTCGATACTAACACATTTTTATGTTGAGTAATATTATACAATGCCGGATATTGGTGGGATAAAGGCGTAGCACCCAACCACACATCTTCCCAGAACCTCACAGATTTTCCATCCCCTACTCTGAAGAAACCTCTCTTGAAGAATTCCTCTTTCACTTGCATGAGACCCTTCCAAAAAGGTGAATCAGTCGGTTTAACCTCTACTTGTGCTAGAGTCTTATTCTTAAGGTATTTGTTACATAAGAGCTGTTGCCACATACCCTCCTCTGAAAGGATTTTAAACAACCATTTGCTCAATAGACATTTATTCTTTAATTCTAAAATCTCAATTCCCAACCCCCATTGATCCTTTGGTCTACACAAGATGTTCCATTTAGATAACCTATACTTATTCTTATGCTCATCAGATTGCCAGAAAAAATTTGATCTATAAAAATCAAGCCTCTTTCTCACTCCAATTGGAATTTCCAAGAAAGAGAGCATAAACATCGGCAGACTTGTAAGAACCGAATTTATCTGAACCAACCTATCCCCATAAGACAACAATTTACTATGCCAACCCCCAATTTGAAGGCAAACCGATTTTCAACAGGGTTCCATTCTGCATTCCGCAAAGTCCTATAATGTACCAGAATCCCCAAGTATTTCAAAGGTAAAGTTCTAGACTCCATATCGTTTTCCTTACCAAATGTAAAGATTTCACTCTTATGGAAGTTAATGTTTAAGCCCAAAATTTGTTCAAAAATGCATAGAATCAGTTTCATATTAACCGCCTTAGCAATATCATGTTCCAAAAACAGGATTGTATCATCCACATACTGTAAAATGGAAATTCCCCCGTCAATAAGGTGAGGCAACAAACTTTCCACTTTACCCACATTCTTCGCCCTAGCAATGAGAATCGCTAACATATCAGCGTGTTGCGGTCAGAAACCCACCGGCGAGCAGCGACGGGCAACACGGTAGAGCCGGGAGGCTCCCAGGACTGCGGCTGGCCCTGGTCCCTCCGAGCGACGGCCCGCAAAGACTCGGCACGCACGTCCGATGCTGGTGCAAGGGCGTGCCACCTGACCTATACCTGGTCAGGAAGGTGTTGGATTGTGCCTCGCTTAGTTTCCTGCATGGCATACACGTAAACATCACTACAAGAAAAGTTCTGATAGACAACGTCTCAAAATCGTCCGCTAAGGGGTATTTTTCGTCGCCTATGGGCCTAACCCGACGATATGGGTT
>NC_061510.1:174432813-174475843 GCF_022539505.1 Lolium rigidum
GGGAAAATAGGGCCTTCCGCATAAATTCCGAGGTTTTTCCCGAAAGTTGGATTTCCGCACAAAAAACGAGACACCGAGCAGCTTCACTCGAAAACAGCAGTTAGTCCGTGTTAGTTGCATCCAAAATACACAAATTAGAGGCCAAACAATAGCAAAAGTGTTCGGGAAAGTAGATACGTTTTGGACGTATCAGTCGGCCCTTTAACTGGAAAGTGGGACCCACCTGTGTTTTTGGCCCGGCCCACTATCTTGTTGGGCCAGCCCACTTGCTGTATTGTGGACCCCACATACTAAATGGGCTGGCCCATTAACAGGAAAGTGGTACCCACCTGTGCTTTTGGCCCGGCCCACTAGCTTGGTGGGCCGGCCCATTTGGTCTAATGTGGACCCCACATACTAAATGGGCCGGCCCGATAGCAGGAAAGTGGGACCCACATGCTAATTGGGCCGGCCCAATAACTTCTTGGGCCGGCCCACTTGCTTTAAGGTGGACCTCACATGGTAAATGGGCCGGCCCGATAACATGAAAGTGGGTCCCACATGTTTTGTGGGCCGGCCCTTTTGCCTGTTGACCGGTCAAACGAGTGCATTCGGCCCGACCCACATGCTTAGTGGGCCGGCCCATTAATCATTTGACCAGTCAACTTTAGAGGTTAGGCCCGGCCCACGTAACTAATGGACCAGCCCAGCTATATAGTTGACCGGTCAAACTAAGACATGGCAGGCCTCGTGTGGGCCTACCATCTACCACGGGGTTTCAGCGGTTAACGCCGTTAACCGCGCTAGCACCGCGTCCGCCACGTGTCGGCTTGCATGACGTCGCCAGTCAACGGGCTCCTGAAACACTTCGCAACGGTCCGATTTTCCGTGGCGGAAGGGCGCCCAAGCGCGACGGACCGAAAAAATCGTCGTAGGACTTTGCCTGACGCAGTTTCGACAACGTAACCTATATCGTCGGGTTAGGCCCATAGGCGACGAAAAATACCCCTTAGCGGACGATTTTGAGACGTTGTCTATCAGAACTTTTCTTGTAGTGTTGAAATTTGGTTTGCATGATTGGTCTCTCTAAAAGTCTAGATATTTTCTGGTAAAAGTGTTTGAACAACAAGGAGACAGTGTAGAGTCTTATAATGCTTGCAATATGTTCTTATGTAAGTTTTGTTGTACCGGTTCATACTTGTGTTTGCTTCAAACAACCTTGCTAGCCAAAGCCTTGTACTGAGAGGGAATGCTTCTCGTGCATCCAAAACCTTGAGCCAAAACTTATGCCATTTGTGTCCACCATAACTACCTACTATGTGGTATTTTCTGCCATTCCAAGTAAATTGCTTGTGTGCTACCTTTAAAATTTCATTCCTTGTCTTTGCAATACATAGCTCATGGGAAAATAGCTTAAAAACTATTGTGGTATTGAATATGTTGCTTATGTATCTTATTTCTTATAAGTTGCTTGTTGAGCGGTAACCATGTTTCAGGGGACGCCATCAATCGTTACACATTTGTTGAATATCATGTGAGTTGCTATGCATGTTCGTCTTGTCTGAAGTAAGGGTGATTTGTCATGATTAAATGGTTTGAGTATGCATATTGTTAGAGAAGAACATTGGGCCGCCAACCAAAGCCATGTATCATGGTGGAAGTTTCAGTTTGGACATTAATCCTTAATCTCTTATGAGAATATTATCTGTTTTTGAATGCTTAAGCATTAAAGAGGATTCCATTATCTGTTTTCTATGTTGTCCCGGTATGGATGTCCTCAAGTTGAGATCTATCAAAATCGAGAAATCAAATGCGATTTATCTCCTTGAACCTTTGTACAGGTGACATAGAGGTACCCCTTTGTGACACTTGGTTGAAACATATGTAATGCAATGATAATCCATGGAAATCCGAGCTAATTAGGACAAGGTGCGAGCACTATTGGTATTCGATGCATGAGGCTTGCAACTTATAGGATGTTTTATGCATAACACATATGCATTATTACCACCGTTGACAAAATTGTTTCCATGTTTTCAAAATAAAAATCTCTAGCACATAAGTAATCCCTGCTTCCCTCTGCGAAGGGCCTTTCTTTTACTTTATGTTGAGTCAGTTTACCTACTTCTTTCTATCTTAGAAGCAAACACTTGTGTCAACTGTGTGCATTGATTCTTACATACTTGCTTATTTGCATTCATCATATTACTTTGTGTTGACAATTATCCATGAGATATACACGTTGAAGTTGAAAGCAACTGCTGAAACTTATATCTTCCTTTGTGTTGCTTCAAAACCTTCTATTAAAAATCTATTGCTTTATGAGTTAAATCTTATGCAAGACTTATTGATGCTTGTCTTGAAAGTACTATTCATGAAAAGTCTTTGCTATATGATTCGAGCTTGTTTAGTCATTATCTTTACCATTGCTTTGAATCACTTCATTCATCTCATATGCTTTACAATAGTATTGATCAAGATTATGATAGCAGCATGTCACTTCATAAATTATCCTTGTTATCGTTTACCTACTCGAGGGCGAGTAGGAACTAAGCTTGGGGATGCTTGATACGTCTCAAACGTATCTATAATTTCTTATGTTCCATGCTAGTTTTATGACAATACTCACATGTTTTACATACACTTTATATCATTTTGATGCATTTTCCGGCACTAACCTATTAACAAGATGTCGAAGCGCCAGCTCTCGTTTTCCGCTGTTTTTGGTTTCGTAAATCCTACACGGAAATATTCTCGAATTGGACGGAACAAAAGCCCACGGTCTTATTTTCCACGGAGCCTTCCAGAAGTCCGAAGAGGAGACGAAGAGGGGCCACGAGGTGGCCACCCCACAAGGCGGCGCGGTGTGGCCCCTGGCCGCGCTGGCCTATGGGGTGGGCCCCTCGGCCGCCCCCCGACTCTGCCCCTTCGCCTATTTATTCTCTCCGTCGCGAAAACCCTAGTACCGAGAGCCACGATACGAGAAAAGTTACCGTGACGCCGCCGCCGCCAATCCCATCTCGTGGGATTCAGGAGATCGCCTCCGGCACCCTGCCGGAGAGGGGAATCATCACCGGAGGACTCTACATCATCATGCCCGCCTCGGATTGATGCGTGAGTAGTTCATCCTTGGACTATGGGTCCATAGCAAGTAGCTAGATGGTTGTCTTCTCCTCTTGTGCTATCATGTTTAGATCTTGTGAGCTGCCTATCATGATCAAGATCGTCTATTTGTAATGCTACATGTTGTGTTTGTTGGGATCCGATGAATATGGAATACTATGTCAAGTTGATTATTGATCTATCATATATGTGTTGTTTATGATCTTGCATGCTCTCCGTTGCTAGTAGAGGCTCGGCCAAATTGATACTTGTGACTCCAAGAGGGAGTATTTATGCTCGATAGTGGGTTCATGCCTCCATTGAATCCGGGATAGTGACGAAAGTTCTAAGGTTATGGATGTGCTGTTGCCACTAGGGATAAAACATCAATGCTTTGTCTAAGGATATTTGTGTTGATTACATTACACACAGTACTTAATGCAATTGTTTGTTGTTTGCAACTTAATACTAGAAGGGGTGCGGATGCTAACCCGAAGGTGGACTTTTTAGGCATAGATGCATGCTGGATAGCGGTCTATGTTCTTTGTCGTAATGCCCTAAGTAAATCTCATATTAGTCATCATGATATATATGTGCATTGTTATGCCCTCTCTATTTGTCAATTGCCCAATTGTAATTTGTTCACCCAACATGCTATTTATCTTATTGGAGAGACACCACTAGTGAATTGTGGACCCCGGTCCATTCTTTTACATCTGAAATACAATCTATCGCAATCATCGTTCTCTCGTTGTTCTTTGCAAACAAACATCATTCTCCACACCATACGTTTAATCCTTTGTTTACAGACAAGCCGGTGAGATTGACAACCTCACTCGTTAAGTTGGGGCAAAGTATTTTGATTGTGTTGTGCAGGTTCCACGTTGGTGCCGGAATACCCGGTGTTGCGCCGCACTACACTCCTTCACCAACAACCTTCACGTGGCCTTCATCTCCTACTGGTTCGATAACCTTGGTTTCTTACTGAGGGAAAACTTGCTGCTGTACGCATCACACCTTCCTCTTGGGGTTCCCAACGGACGTGTGCTTCACGCGTTATCACCCGTGCGCATGGCGGCCACCGCCCACTGGCCCCGGTTGCGCATCCGGCGGTTCCAGCCCAGCTGCTGGATCCTTGCATGGTTCAGATGGCTGACGGGAGGAGATACTATGACATGAATCTGGGGAGAGGAGTCCACCCAGGAGTAGGGACAGGTGCTCGGTGGCTCTGCACCTGGCGGTAGACTGATGTGGCACCTCTATGGTTGTCTGCTAGGTCTCTCCTAGGTGCTCCATGCGATTGGGACGGCGCTTCATGGTGATGTAATCGGAGGGGCAACGCGCGCAGGAGGCCGGTGGGAATGCGGACCCGGCTCCGACAAGAACCTAGAAGCGAATCTTAGCGCGCGGCAGCGATCCGACCAAGCCGACATGGTGCACTCAATTTGTCATATGGGCACAGCTGCGCTTTAAAGCAATTCACGCTGAATCGTCGCTGTGAGCCACAAACTTAATCTCAGTGTTGATCCAACGGTGGCTAGGGCGTGCTCACGTATCCCCCTGATCACCAAATCCACTCTCTGTGACAATGATGTGATGAAGATGAAGAATGGACAAAAGCTCAAGCTTGGGGATGTCCCTGCACCCCAAGAAATATTCAAGAGGTACAAGCGTCAAAGCTTGGGGATGCCCAAGGCATCCCCACTTCATCAACAAATCAACATGTCATCTTTCTATGCGCTATATTTTTATTGCTTCATACGCTATTTGTTGTTCTTGGAGCGTCTTTTTTTTTATAGTTTTCTTTTGTTTTTTTGCTGTAGCATATGGTTGGATCCTAGCATTCTTGTGTGGGAGAGAGACACGCTCCGTTTTCATTGCATAGAACACTCTAGTTTTCACTCTTATTGTTCTGCGAGTGTTCTATTTTGCTAGTGATGCGTTTAGCTCTTGGTTTTCCACTCATATTATGTTCAGAGCTCGTTAGTATTCTTTATTTGTGTATGGTTAGCTCTCTGATCCATATTGATTTTCATCTCTGAGAGTTATTTCAAATAAGTTGATTGGTGTTGGATATGAGTAAAATGTTTCATGTCTATAGTGATGCAAAAGGAACCTTGTCTAGACTGTGGCATAGACTTTGGCATGTCATGTTGGATATTATTCTTGTCAAATGCTTAGTATTTATTGTTGTAGCATGTCTTGTCTCAAATGGCTGAGAGTGCATACTGTGTCATTGAAAGAATCATGTGTTGTTTCCACCATATAAACATGATATTGTGGTATTCTTCTTTGATGCTTTATTGGGTTGACTTGGCGCATGGTTATACCATGTTATGACTATAACCAGTCAACTAAAGCCTCTATGATCATTTAGTTTTTGACTTGTAATATCACTTTATGTTTTGACTATAACCATTCAACTAAAGCCTCTATGATCATTTAGTCTTAGCCTTTATGTTGTTTTTTGATCAAGATGGGACAATACAACACCTTTTTATTTCATACCCTTTTACTAAGATGATTTGGAGGATTGTTTATATGGCTTTTAATATACCCCACCCTCGAATATTACAAATATGTTTGGCAATTGGTTAAATGAGGTTGCAAAAAAAAAAACAAAGTCCACATTAGAGTTGGTGTCTGGGCTTTGCTTTGGGCAATTTGAAATGTACGTTCCATCATTTTCGCAGGTTATCCCTTTGGCTACACATTGGATTCATATGTGGTCCTATCTTCAGCCGGCGGAGGAGCACCAAGCTATGGATATTGGATGTAACCGACTGGCAACGGTAACACGGGATTTCTACAACTGGTGTGGCTGGCGTGCTGATCGTCGTTTGACATGATGATGCAAAGACGCTTCATGTTACTGCTCTTTAGATGGCTTATCTTTGTGGAGACTCTTTGTGATCCTTGAATTGTAATAAAAATCATCTAGCTGCGGATTGTATCGCTAAACTATTTTTTAATAAAAGAGGCTGTATGCATCAATTGATGCATAAGCTGGTCTACCCCATTTCGAAAAAAGAAAAAAAAACCCTTAGAAATAAGCAATTTAAGGAATCAGCCAAAAACAAAATTAGCACAAGACATCTCTGCAGGATTGTGCTGCGCTAGAATCAAATCTGAATCCTAGTCTCAAAACCGGGGGTCTTCTTTCTCCTGCCTCCTGATCCCAAATTCACATCACCACACGCGTCCGTGCGACTGCGACCACTCCTCTTCGACCCAAAGTCTCTTCGTCGTTGCCAGCGCCGCCGAAACCCACCTCCAGTCCTCGCACCCACCCCAGGGATACGCCGCCGGCCACCTCTAAGCTCGTTTCTCTCCTACTCCTCCTGCTCCTCCTATCCTCTACTGGACTAGCGTTGAGTGGAGATCCATCCGGAGGCGATCCCTTTGACCGGTAACGGATCCCTAGCTCATTGCCGTGCGTGAGGGGTTCACGGACTGGACTCAGGGCGCGGCCGCCGAGATGGCCGGAAGCAGCCTTCGGGTGGTTCAGTTGGCTTCCCTTCTTGCAGCCGGATTCCTGCTCGGCTCCGTCCAGGCCAGCCAGGGTGATGTTGATCCGCACTACAGGTGAGACCAAGGAAGCATCTTTGTGCACTTCTTGACTCGTCTCTTGCTGCAGTGATGTATTATTGCGCCAGATTGCTGTTTAGTTTCTTACTTGATTCGAGGCCTGCTGGATAAGTCGGCTCTGGATTGCCGGTAGTTTGCTTAGCTGGGCTGTGGTTGATGGTTAACCCTTCTAGTTGTAGTCAGTACTCCTATATCTACCAAGTTCCCGATACTTATTATGGATCGGAGGGGGTAGGTAATTTTTACATATCTAGTTGCTTGAAAGTATTTAATCTCTTTTACTATCTCCAAGTAGTGATATTGTTATCCTTAGACCTGTTGGTAAGCATGTTTGGAATCCACATTGGACCATCCTAAGTAATTGAAAACATCTGAACAGAAAATCTAGACATTGCGGGTCTAAGATGGTTATTGTTTGACTCCGCCTGACAATGGAACTATACAACCTGAAACTCCGTAAATTATTGTGGGTACGTACTGGATATTGTTTCAAGAAATACAATTTATACTCCATGCTGTCATATAACCAATTAGTCAATTTTCAGATATCACATTCTACTTTCTAGTGTAATCGGAAAATGTTTGAAAGGTGGGTACAGTTTGTGGTGGAGTCATGAAGTGGGTTTCTTCCAGTTGTGGTTGGTTGGTTGTCCGTTGGCCTTGGGAGGTCAAGTGGTGGGTCTGCTTGTTGCGTTCGTTGTGTTGTTGACATGTGTGGGCTCCAGATGTAATAGGCTTTAGATCATTGATTTGGTTTTCGGTTGGTTTCCCTCATTAGCCAGTGAAATCGCACAGCACTTGCCAGTTGCTTGAAATATTTAAGTGGATCTGGTAGCAAACACTCGCATGGAGGAATAGTATGTGAGGAAATGGTGCCATAATTTCAATTCTATAATTCTGTCTCCCATTATATATGCTTTAGACGCACAAAGATTAAGTGATGAAAGATGATCAGTATTTTAGCCATGGTGATGGAATGGAACAGGGAGAGTGGAAGGATAAACAATGAGTGATTCCTTGCAGTGGAGGACTAGCTAGTGGTTAGTTGCAACTCGGGGCTTTGTACTATATTACTTCACTTACGTGGGGGAATCTAAAAGTATATAGACATGTCATACCTTGAATTATGGAGCAGCAACTCTTTAGGGTCAAAATCCGGGGCAGTGGGTTATATGTTAAGGACTGATAATGTCTGTCACCACCTTTTTTATCCTCGCTTGTTACTTCATTGGGTATTATGTTATTTCTCTTGCTTACTTGACTGCTTTGTATGTTTAGAATTGTGATAATGGTTATACCTTATGTTTGATCCTTTCTTGGTACTTCATTGTGAAATATGTTTTTTTTCCCTTGCTAACTTGACTGAAATACTCTAGTAATTCATACCTTATTTTGAAAAAAACACTAAGTTCAAAGTGATTACTTGGCTATCATGATGTGGATATGTTTTCTTATGTAAGCTGTGAATGGCAAATCATTATTCCAGCAGGTGGTTGACATTGTTAACGAAACATAGTATGTCTTCTTCCACTTTTGTTTGATTATGATAATTGTACTGAATAGACTCAATTTTTACAGTATCTGGTGTGCATATATTGACCACCTTTGGCAAATACTGTGACGTTGTAGCATCAATAATTGCTGGAATTTTGTTTTCTTACAGTTCTTTATTTGTACCATATTGTGGAACCATTGGCTAGGAGTTAATTCACACACTAGCTTGTGTTAATACTTAATAGGTCCTGTCGCGTTTCATGAATGATACTCCTTCTGTCCTGAATTACTTGTCGCTGATTTGTCTAGATACACATGTATGTAGACATGTTTTAGTGCACAGATACATGCAAATCTAGACAAATCTGTGACATCTAATTCGGGACAGAGGGAGTATGTCTGAACAGACCCGTTTAACTATGACACTTAGAATGCTATAATGGTCATTTTCTTCTTTCTCAAACTCTCCGACTAGAGTATAATACTATGCAACATTTTTTTTGTCAGAGTGACTCATAAATGAACTACATGCTTTATATTGCCATTTCATTGCGTGACCCAGTTGCTGTTAGTCTCTGCTGTGGACATCTGCTCCTATTTGAACTGCAACTTCAGGCGTCTTTTTATTATTGCGCAAATGAATTTACATGATACAAGCGCAGAACAGAGGAAAACTGTCCCATTCCTACGCACAAGAGTAGAAACAGTTGTTGATTCCTATTGAATTGTAGGAAAGCTACATTGCTCCTATAAAATTTAGGGGCTCATTTGTTTGTTCGAAGGGGGGTAATTGCTGGAATTTTGTTTTCTTACAGTTCTTTATTTGTACCATATTGTGGAACCATTGGCTAGGAGTTAATTCACACACTAGCTTGTGTTAATAGGTCCTGTCGCGTTTCATGAATGATACTCCTTCTGTCCTGAATTACTTGTCGCTGATTTGTCTAGATACACATGTATGTAGACATGTTTTAGTGCACAGATACATGCAAATCTAGACAAATCTGTGACATCTAATTCGGGACAGAGGGAGTATGTCTGAACAGACCCGTTTAACTATGACACTTAGAATGCTATAATGGTCATTTTCTTCTTTCTCAAACTCTCCGACTAGAGTATAATACTATCCAACATTTTTTTTGTCAGAGTGACTCATAAATGAACTACATGCTTTATATTGCCATTTCATTGCGTGACCCAGTTGCTGTTAGTCTCTGCTGTGGACATCTGCTCCTATTTGAACTGCAACTTCAGGCGTCTTTTTATTATTGCGCAAATGAATTTACATGATACAAGCGCAGAACAGAGGAAAACTGTCCCATTCCTACGCACAAGAGTAGAAACAGTTGTTGATTCCTATTGAATTGTAGGAAAGCTACATTGCTCCTATAAAATTTAGGGGCTCATTTGTTTGTTCGAAGGGGTAGAATCAAATTACAAATGATTTAGTTTCCTCCAGGAATCTTATGAATTTCCTTCAATCCAAAAAAACTTAGTCATTTACCATAAGTCCATAACATATGATTAGCTATCTGAATATGTAAATAAAGTTCAGATGCAGTTGACTAGATTCTGCTAAATTGTGAGACATGGTTAAAGGTATCGTCTTAATCACTGATGCTTTTGTTTAAACATAGTATGCTCCATAGTTGTGTTGTGATAGCGAGTTGAGGCAACCTTGGGGTCCCAGGATGCCTAGGTGCTCGTGCAGTTAGTCGATACAAATACAAATAGTAAATAATATCTCATATTGTACATATTTTGATTTAATTGGTTGCATTTTTGGAGATGTAACAGCACAATAGTATTGCAGAATAACCCCAGTTCTCATACATTGACATAAGTTGGTAAGTAGGCAACACTTGTGAAAAATATTTATTTTCCAGTGTTTAACTTGCTCATCATTAGTTCTAGTTTCATACTTACAATAAGTCAACAAAAAGGACAACAAAGCCTTTTATCCCAAGCAAGTTGGGGTAGGCTCGAAAACTGTGGCAACAAACAGTTAAGAGAAAAAAAGGTAAACAAAATGTAAATTAAAGTTCCAGCACATGGAATCATGGATTGCTGATTTCCATGCACTCCTATCAAGTGCCAAATCTCTAGGTACACTCCAATCCTTCAAGTCCCTTTTTACCGCCACTTTCCATATCACCTCTTTTTCTCATATCCATAGGAAATGGCTAGTTTTTACATTGGCTCGCCAAGTCTATCACAACCCACCTCCTTTACTCAGTCTTAGGACCCGTTATGCCTAATTAAACATAGGCGGAGTTTTATAGTTTCATGCTTGTGGTACTAATTTTCTTCTAGGTTCCCTTCATTGTGCGTCTACAACCAGTCTATCACTAGTAATATCTGCTCTGTGCCTGTCCTTTTTTTCTCCTTCTCAGATATATTTTGTAGAAAGTAACCGAATTCACCATATGTATTTTTCCTTTTTTTTTCATTAAGAAAATTTGACCTGAAAAACTGGTTGGGTTCCTTAAGTTTGTTTATCTATCCACCTTTAAGTTGCTGTCATTTTGATATTACATTGTTTTAGAAGTTTTTTGTAATACTTGCGTTGTTGATCAACCTGCAGAACTTGTGTGAAGGAATGTCAGAGTACAGCGATTATTGGAAGTAATATCATCAGCCACTGCCAGTCCCCGGAGAATGACAGTACACCTGCTGGAAGTTCTTGGTACACACAGGAGCCACTCTACACACAGTGGAAGCAACTAAACTGTATGACGGACTGCCGCTACTACTGTATGATGCAAAGAGAAGAGGAACGACAATCAGGTGGCCTGAGCCCTGTTAAATATCATGGAAAATGGCCCTTCATACGTGTTTCTGTCTTCCAGGCATGTTTTGTGGCTTATACAAGTATACAACTACTTCACCATGGCTACTACATGTCTAACTTGTTTGCCATCCTTTTATCAGGAGCCCCTCTCAACTGCTTTGTCTGCCCTCAACCTATTGATGCATTTCACCGGCTGGCTTTCATTTTTCCTGCTAGTGAATTACAGATTACCTATTAGACCCCAGACTAAGAGAACATACTACGAATACACTGGCTTATGGCATATCTATGCAATATTATCTATGAATGCATGGTTCTGGAGCTCTATATTCCATACGAGGTGTGCATTTACTCAAAGCTTCACTATGCTGTCTTAATACTTGATATCTTGCTGAGCATTGTTATTCATTTGTAGGGATATTGACTTGACTGAGAAATTGGATTACTCTTCAGCTGTGGCCCTACTTGGCTACTCTTTAATCCTTTCATTGCTAAGAACTTTTAATGTCAAGGATGAGGCTACGAGGGTGATGTTTGCTGCGCCTATTTTGGCATTCGTTACAACACACATCTTGTACCTTAACTTCTATGACCTCGACTATGGTAAAGTTCCTTCTGCTTTTGCTTAAGTATTTCATCTTTTGCCATCTTCATACAAGATTTATCCTGCACACATAAGATTAAATATTTTAACATGATCAACAATTTTCCAGCTGCTCTTTTTACCATATCTTTGTGATCTTACAAGTTACAGCCACTCATAGATAAAATTCACGACGGAATAACTAAACAATCATGTCTTAATTTCAGCTTGCGCAGACTTGCCTTTGTGGTTATTTGCACCAGCATGTTAATTTATGTGCATCTGTGTTTATGTGCCAAATTCCCCTTCTCAGGATGGAACATGAAAGTTTGTATTGCGATGGGTGCGGTTCAACTTCTTGCATGGGCAATCTGGGCTGGTGTGACCCATCACCCGTCACGATTTAAGCTTTGGGTGGTTGTATTTGGAGGAGCGCTAGCTATGCTTCTTGAAGTCTATGACTTTCCTCCATACAAGGGGTATGCTGATGCACATTCGCTGTGGCACGCAAGCACGATTCCTCTCACATATCTCTGGTGGAGCTTCATCAAAGATGATGCAGAATTCCGCACCTCAACGGTTGTCAAGAAGGCCAAGTAAACTAAGGTACTGCAAGTCATTAGGTCAGGGTCTCCAGACACCAGATTTATTGTACTATTGAAATGTAACACGAGGGCACCAGATCACGTCGGCAAAAGCTTGGCATGTTTTGACTCCTTGGAGCTCCTCCCATTGACCAGGTCAAGTAATTCATCTTTCAGCGTCATGATTTTGGTCGACAAACTCAGCATCTTGTTTCTGGTGTGCCTTTTGTTATTGTCGTCCTGATTTGTATTTTGATTAACTTGAACGATTGTTCTGTAATTTAAAAGACAGATCTTTTTCTGTAGCGGGAGGAAATTGTTCAGTTTAATATGGGTTTCACTGCGCATGTAAAGCGAGGGTTGTAGAATCAATCTGAATATCAGTTCGTTCGTATGGGCTGGTATTCTGTCCACGTTGTTCAAAGCTATCAAGTATCTGAAAGCGAGCATGAAATGGCACTGCATCAACATGTCGTGTCATCCTAAAGATCTAGCCACATCTTGCCCGCAAAAAAATCTCTGTGGCTTGTAGATTGTTAGAACGCGGGGGAATGGTTCATCTGCCGGGGCAGGCAGAGAGGAGGAATAGCTTGCTGGGTAGAATGACGAGGTTAAAATTTTGATTCATATTCGTAGGTGGCAGTCGACCAGAGGAGGAAGAGTTTACTGTGGAGGAGGTCAACATTTGACTGAAACTTCAAGAATTTCTTATTTCAGTGTACCAGTCGCCAAATCGTGCTGTAAATAAAGTAATACAATCTACGGTGAATTTCTACATCCTAGCGGTGGCCGCAGAAGAAATGACCAGCCACTATGCACGAAGTCAAGCCCTGTGCGGAGAAGGTTCTGCTTGACCATTCTGCTCATAGTCCTGATTGCGAACAGCACTTGAGCGAGTACGTCCTTAAAAGCTGCTCGCCCTTAACGCGCCGGAACTGACAAAGCCAACTCGACAATTAAACCATGCTGTGCGGCACGGGTAGCTTCAAGCACATCGACGACGACCCGGCGGAGGACTCGCCCAAGCCGAGGAGGAGGAGGAGGCATGGCGACAACCCGTTCGCTGGGCGCGGCCTGGACAAGTTCTCCACCGTGCGATCCGACCTCGAGTCTCGCCGGGACAAGATCCTCCGCCGCGTCGGCTCCGACAGCGGCCTCGTCATGGTCCGCTTCGTCCAGTGCAACGGCACCTGGGTGCCCATCGTCGTCAAGCTTCCCGGCGGCGAGAAGCAGCTCAAGGACGCCGACGCCCCCAAGAAAGTACCCAGAACGTCCGCGTCGCCCTCGTCCTGCACCCTGCCGGATCCAGCCAGCTCGAGGGACGGCGCCGCCAAGAAAGCCACTGCTCTAGGCGTGGAGCCGGCGAGGAGGAGGATCACATCCTTCTCTCGTGGGAGGACCACATCGTTCTCTCGGGGGAGGGTGCGGCCGCCGGCGTGCTACTGGCTGGCAGTCATGGCGCTCACGCTGCTGAGCCTGGCCGTGTTCGGTAGGACGTTCGCCATCTGCTGCACCTCCATCGCGTGGTACCTCGTGCCCAGCCTAAGCAGCAGCTGCTCTAACGGCGCCGACCTTAGGCGGTCTATGGAGAAGAGGAAGGTCGCCTCACCGCCGGCGAAACCGCACCACGAGGTGCTCAGCTCACCGAGAAGCCATGCCAAACGGAGCAACAAATGAACTATGCAAAGAGTTCAACTGTTGATATTGCTACCAAATTGCAATAAAGACGTGGTGTAGTACTGGTGTACAGGTGTCGTACCGGTGTAGAATGTAGAGATATTGTGCAGTCTGTAAAATGGGAAATTTTGAAACCTAGGTACACCGGAATCCATATTTAAGCATCTGCCGGTACAAATGTCAAGAATGGATAAGAATGTGCTTCTAAATTTTCAAAATTAAATATGAAGATTTGTGATCAGTACAAAAATCACAAAAAACAATTCAGTCTGCATATCAAGTTCTAAATTTTATAAATTATTAAGTAAGTCTATTTATGATCTTGTGGTACATTATGGCTCGGTTTGGAGAAACTGTTTATTGTGTTCAAATTACCATTTTTCCTTGGTCGGACGGGATGTACGTTTTTCATTGAGTTCAGTGTTTGTTTTGGACCAACATAAGTTTCATGATGACAAGAAAACCATCTCATGAGTTGAAGAACTAATAGTGCATGAACTTGGTGGCGGAGCCACACTATAGCAGTGTAGTCAATCATATAAATACATGTATCTGACTACACAACTTTAAACTGACTACACAAGATTTATGTCCTGGTTTCGCCACTGCATGAACTTTCTTCAAACATAAAACACAACATAAAAAGTCATTGCGAACAACCGAGATAGGCAATGGGTCGTGCAAATTAGATTCCCCTTATACCATGTGTTCATCCGAAATCATCGTTCATCCAAACTCATCAATCCATTTCTGGTTTTCATCAAAAGTTGTCATCATGTTTATGTTTCCTTCTCCCTGGTAAAGATGATTTAGTCTATGCTGGTTCCTGTTATCACCAGAATTTGACCGGATCAGAGGTGGGCCGCGATTGAAGATGGGCTTGAAGAATATACATGGAAGAAATACATGAATCGGCCTTATATGCAAAGTTTGGGCTAGTTTGCCCGTGTATCTGTAATATAGTAGGATACGTGTCAGTTAGATAGAATTTGGCTCGTGCACGGTTGGGATTATTCCCACGTTAGAAAGTCTACGGACTATAAATATGTATCTAGGGTTTATGAAATAGACAACAATCACGTTCACCACAAACCAATCTAGGCGCATCGCCAACTCCCTTGTCTCGAGGGTTTTCTTCCGGGTAAGCATCATGCTGCCTAGATCGCATCTTGCGATCTAGGCGATACACGTTTATTCGTTGTTCATGCGTTGCTCGTGCTGAAGCCTTGTTGATGGCGAGCAACGTAGTTATCATAGATGTGTTAGGGTTAGCATTGTTCATCGTATCATATGCTGTCGTCATGCAACCCTTAGACATCTAGCCGCCCTTACACCTATCTTAGGTGTAAGGACGGCACCCCGCTTGATCATTATTTAGTAAATTCGGTCCGTTATGATTGCTCCTTGTTCTTCAAGGATTAGTTTAATATCTGCATAGTTAGGCCTTACAAACGGGTTGAAGGATCCAGTGGCGCGTAGGGTGTAGTTTGCTAGCCCTAGACAGGATGTTCCGGGGATCAACTTCGTGTTGGTTTTTAGGCCTTGTCTAGGGTCGGTTTACGATCACCGTGCGTGGCCGCCAGGCTCAATCACGAGTAGGATGTTCCGATTATGTGGTGAAAACCCTAAATCGTAGTAGGTCGTTTTAGCTTTATATTGATCAAGCAGGACCACCATATATTCGTACACCTCGTACGGATCATGGGTGGATCGGCTCTTTGAGCCGATTCACGAGACAACTTCGAGAGCCGATCGAGGCTCGTATTTAATGTTTACGTGTATGCCATGCGAGGAAACTAAGCGAGGCACATCCATCACCTTCACGACCGGGTATAGGTCAGGTGGCACGCCCTTGCACCGGCATCGGACGTGCGTGCGCGAGTCTTTGCGGGCCGTCGCTCGGAGGGACCGGGGCCAGCCGCGATCCGGGAGCCTCCCGGCTCTCTCGTGTTGCCCGTCGCTGCTCGCCGGTGGGTTTTCGACCGCAACACATTCCGGCACGCCCGGTGGGACAGTCTTCGACATCAACCGCATCGCCATCTACATCTGAGATGGTGGAAGGCACTCCGATCACGTACGAGGATCGACCGAGGAGCTCAAGAAGAAGTATGACGAGGTCAAAGCAATCCTCGAAGCCGACCTCATCGGCTCTTTTCACGAGAACCCGCTCACATGGCATCGGGTGGAAAGGGTTCTCACCTGAAGGCGCGCTCGATGGAGTGGACTTGTCCGCCCCGTCGGAAGAACGCACCGGGTCTCGCGTCGGGAGATTAACTTCATGGTAGCTCATTCGCTACACCGCCATTCCGAGAGCCTCGGTGAACACTTTGGAGCGTGTCGCTCTTCGGGTGATCCGGGAAATCATGAAGCATCGTACTCTCCGTCGGGACCAGCTCTAGGGACCCACCAAGGAGAGATGCCACTACGAGTCCCGTCCACCGCTGCCATTCGCGTTGGCAGCACCAGAAGTGCCGAATTCACCGGCATACGTCGTTTACAAGATCGGTGGTGACCCTAGTGACTACCAGTTCTTGCATGAGGCGCCTAAGGAGATCCCTCACGGATACACGTGCACATACGTGCCGGACTGCAATGCATCGGGCACTCACAAACCGGACCGCAACAGCGGGGACCTCCGGAACAGCGGGAGGAACTTCGGAAACAGATCTTGAGAAGCGGACGTGGCTAGCTAAGTATGCCACTCCGACAAACCTCCGAGCTCAGCTCCTGCCGGTTGGCTCGAGCTGGAAAAGCAAGCATGGCTGGCTAAGTATGCCACTCCGGCGAATCTTCGGAGTTCGACTCTCGCGGCCCGGCACCGCGGATCAGATCGGTACAATCTCGAGAGACCAGTTCGGCATGGTGCCGAAAAGGAGGACAATCGGCTATTCCAAGCCGTACCCCAACGAGTACGAGTTGATCCCGCTACCACCCAAATATCGGCTCCCGATTTCTCCAAGTTTAATGGATCATATGGTTCCAGCTCCATCGAGCATGTGAGCCGATATTTGGCACAGTCGGGCACGATCTCGGCGTCGGATGAGCTGCGTGTGAGGTTCTTCGCACGGTCCCTCACGGGATCGGCTTTCGGGTGGTACACATCGCTGCCACCGGACTCAATCCGGACTTGGAAGCGGTTGGAAGAGCAGTTCCACATGCGGTATCACTCGGAGGCTTCCGAGGCTGGCATTGCCGATCTAGCACAAGTACGACGAAGCGCGGAGAAACGAGTGTCGGAATACGTCCGGCGCTTCGGGACCGTTAGGAACCGATGCTATTCGGCTCGTGTGACTGAAAAAGAAGCGGTCGAGTTGGCGGTGGTGGGTCTCGCATCACCGATCAAGGACGTGGCCTCCCAAGAAGACTACCCTTCACTGGCGCACATGGTGCGAGAAGTCGTCGCATATGAGCGACGCCACCCGGATGTATACCGGGATAAATTCAAGCGTGCGGTGGTCCTGGTTGAGGCGGATGAAGATGAAGGCTCCGCGGGAGATCAAGAGGTAGCAGTGGCTGAATGGACTCGGGGGGCAAGCCCCGTGTCCTGCAAGTGGGTTAAGCCACAAGGTCCTCCAAGAGGGTTTGACTTCGACGTTACCAAAGCTGAGCAGATTTTCGACCTCTTACTTAAGGAGAAGCAGCTAAAGGTACCCGAAGGCCACAAGATCCCCACGGCGCGAGGAGCTGAACGGAAAGCCATACCGCAAGTGGCATAACACGTTCACCCATGCCACCAACGACTGCAGGGTGTGGCGGCAGCAGGTCCAAATGGCGATAGAACAAGGGCGTCTAATTTTCAGCCAGTACGCCATGAAAGTCGACACACACCCCTTCCCCGCCGTTAACATGGTGGAGTGCACTTACCCTGGAGGGTGCCAGCCAGGATTCTCGTTCAACATCAACATGGTAGGACCTGGACACCACTCTGGTAAGGACGGAGACGAGGGCAGCTGCTCTCATAGCAAGGACACAGAGGAAGCCGTTCCACGCGATCGGCTCCGACACGATGGCAAGCGCTACATCACAGAGGGAGAAGTGAGGAATGTGAGATATCAGCGACCTCTCTCTGATCACCTCCTCAACAAGTATGTGAGTCAATATGAACAACGCCGACGATACAACGACGATGATGAAAGAGATCGTCTGGCTAGGGACGCCAGGAGACATCGTCGGCATGATCGCGACGAGGAGAGATATGAGCGCCACGCCAAGGAAAAGTCGAGAGAGCAAGACGACGTGGATAGGCACTCGGGACTGTCCCTTCTTCGGACTACTGCTGGGATTCGGGAATGAGCCGATTGCCTACAATCGGCAACCGTCCAGAATGTAGACAAAGAAGAAGGATGCGGCTAACGTGTCCGTGTTCAAACGTCTAGGGCCTCTCCCGCCTCGGAACAAACACGCCGAGTCCTCTCGGGTAGAAGATCTCGAGGAGTTAGAAGACGATGATGAAGAAGAAGAAGATAAGTACCACCGGCCAAGGTGGTGCCACGATGGACTCAGCCGTTCCCAAAAGTGTAGGGTTCGGCGACTACGTGGTTTGGAGGAAGCCGAAAGGTTATACCTGCACACGTTGAGGAAGGCGCGGCCTGATCCGGCCGCTAAAATTCAGCGAACCACTGGACGAAGAAGGTCAGCCACAAAGGAAAGAGTGGCGCCCCGGACAAAAGAAAGCCGATGATGAAACATCGGGCTGGCACAAACATGGTGTTCATCCTTCCGACGAAGTTTAGTGCTCCGAGATTAGACGAAGCACTGTGGCACAACTTGACTGCGGCCCACGGCCGGTTATCTTTGAGAAGCCACGAGAAAGAAGCTATAGGCATGCGAAGGCCACTGTACTTGCGAGGCTATATCAATGGGCAGCTTGTCAACAAGATGCTTGGTGGACACCGGAGCGGCGATCAACATTATGCCATATTCCATGCTACGTCGGTTGGGACGCTCTAGCTCGGATCTGATCAAGACCAACGTGACAACGAGCGATTTCAACGGCCAAGCATCTGACGCACAAGGTGTTCTGAACGTGGATCTGACCGTAGGAAGGAAAACCATCCCTACGACGTTCTTTATTGTCGATAGCAAGAGCACCTATGCTGTCCTGCTAGGAAGAGATTGGATCCACGCCAACTGTTGCATTCCATCCACGATGCACCAATGCTTAATACAGTGGGATGGAGATGAAGTAGAGGTCGTCCACGCAGATGATTCAGCCGAGATTTCAACGGCTGACATGAACGTTTGGGAGACAACAGGCCAAGAGCCACTCTCAGGCATCAATTTGGACAAGCTGCGAGCGCATCGACGTGACGAAGGACGGGGTTAGGCTGGTCTTATCCACCGGCCCGACCGTATAGCAAGAACAAACCTGTGGACAAACGTGGCGAGGCCGATCCTTGGGATCGGCCCCAAAGATCTATGGAGGAACATTGCAAAACCTTCATTGAGCGATTCAATCAACATGGAGGCCGATTCCAGCAATCGGCCAAAATTATCCTCACCATACGTTCTGCCTGTGTTCAACGTCAATCTAATGGGCAGCGGTTTTACGTCGGCTGATGAGCTGGAAAAAGTCAACATTGGTCCTAACGGAGCCGACGTTCAAATACAGTGCCTTGGCTAACTACAAAGCCGATATCCGCAGTTCCTGGCAGATTCGGCTTGGGGGGCACCTAATCAGATGAACATGTGCGATACATGTGCGGTGAAATATTGGGGGCCGATAGAAAAATCGGCCGATAAAAAAATCTCACGATGTACAGCCGATGCACAGACATCGACTTTAGAACTAAGGAACAAAGCCGATGCACAGCCATCGACTCTAGTACACTTACACAGGATCTACCAGCTGCGTGCTCAGGACGCGGATTTTGTCCAAGTTGGTCTTCAGTTCAGCTTCGAGGCCTTCCGCTTCCTTGAGGGAGTGAACAATGAGAGCTTCCTCGGCTGCAATGAGCCGATTTTGGTGCCCGAACCTTCTCTTCGAGGACCTCCAACCCTTTGCGCAAGGTCGCCAGTTCAGCAGTGCTATCAGAGGCGTCAGTTTTGGCATGCCAGGCAGCCTTTTACTCATTAAGCCGTTGGTGTTTCGTCTACTATATCGGCTTTCAACGGAAGGAAAGGTGATCGATGGTGGCAAGTTTGGCTGGCTCTGCGTGGTGGTTTTCTCAGATTTGCTCGAGTTCGAGGCCCTTTGACTGAACTGTGTGTCCTCGCCGCTGTTCTCGCCTTAACTGAGGCTCGGGGGGCAGCTGATTTGGTAGACGCTATGTTTTTGAAAGCCGATTGGAGTGTCATCGGCTGACCCTGCATCATAACCTTCTTCGGAGGCGGTGAGTTGTTGTAGAAGAAGACCACCAGAGCTGCTGAAAGGAGCCTGAAAGGGAAGCCGTCGTCATCTACAGGGTCAGAGCCGTTTCTGTTGCTGCAAAAGGATGGAGCAAGGCGCTATGCTCGGACGGCAAGGAGCGGTTAAGGATCACCTTCAGACCGGAGACCATAGCGTGGGCGTTGGATGATGTTGCCCGTGGATCCGTTGCAGTTGCGAACCTGCGTGATTGATATCTGAGGTTTATATGGCCGTAGGTCGGATGCCGTTCAAGCGGCGATCCGGGGATTTGAGTTTGCTCTTTCGGACAAGTCGCGGATTACCATTTGGATGGACAATAGAGTTGACCTTGCTCACGTGTCATGGCAAGGTCCGATGCGCTGCCATCGGCTCTTAATGTGTGGACTTATTTTAGCAATTGGCAAAATTGGAAAAGGGACAGAATCAGCTGAGAAATTTCTTCTTCATTAATAAGAGGAGTTTTTTACAATGAAGAGCCGATTGCTCAAGAAAAGAAGAACAAAAGAAGAGCCGATTGCTCAGGAACTACTAATCCTACATTACTAATCTTCGCTGGCCTCGTCGTCGGCATCGTAGGCTGCCGTCGGCGGCCGCTTCCGGAGAGTTCCTCGTCGCTGCTGCCCCAGCCCTCGGCCGGAGCCTCTTCTTCCTCGTCATCATCATCGTCCTCGCTGTCCGCCCAAGCGCGAAGCGCTTCGCCGGCGGGTACCCGGCGGAGGAGGAGGAATCATCCTCCTCCTCTTCCTCCTCTTCCTCCGTTTCTTCTTCTTCCTCCTCCTCGTCGGAGGAGGTGGAGTTCGCCCGGGAGTGGAGGTCGTCTTCGCTCTCGCTCTTCGGCTCCCCTTCGATGAGGAACTGGAGGTCGTCCTCCCCATCGGTCGGAAGGTAAGTCGCCATCTGACCCGACGAGTGCTTCGGGTGGGCCATCTGGCACGTGGTCAAAGTTCCACTCCTGCTCGCTCGAGGAAGAAGATTGGAAGGAAAGGCTCGAGGAGATGGAGGAAGAGGAAGACATTGCTACGGGGAAAGAGGGTTTTTTGGGTGCCGATGGCCGAACAGAGCAAGGGGATGAAGTGGCGAACCGTTCGGCACATTTAAATAAAGGGGTATAGTGGAGATTTAATGCCATTACGGTTTCCGAGGAAGTGATGTTAAAGCTATCAAATCTTGCAGAGAAGTTGTGAGGGCAAGACATCATGATGAAGGATACTGCGACGGTTCCTGCTCTCGCCACGACATGACCCGACGAAGAAAGGCGAGTGATTTTGGAATTGTCATTTCCAAAACCAGGGGGCATGTGTTATCACCAGAATTTGACCGGATCAGAGGTGGGCCGCGATTGAAGATGTGCTTGAAAAATATACATGGAAGAAATACATGAATCGGCCTTATATGCAAAGTTTGGGCTAGTTTGCCCGTGTATACGTAATATAGTAGGATACGTGTCGGTTAGATAGAATTTGGCTCGTGCACGGTTGGGATTATTCCCACGTTAGAAAGTCTACGGACTATAAATATGTATCTAGGGTTTATGAAATAGACAACAATCACGTTCACCACAAACCAATCTAGGCGCATCGCCAACTCCCTTGTCTCGAGGGTTTTCTTCCGGGTAAGCATTATGTTGCCTAGATCGCATCTTGCGATCTAGGCGATACACGTTTATTCGTTGTTCATGCGTTGCTCGTGCTTGAAGTCTTGTTGATGGCGAGCAACGTAGTTATCATAGATGTGTTAGGGTTAGCATTGTTCATCGTATCATATGCTTGTCGTCGTGCAACCCTTAGACATCTAGCCGCCCTTACACCTATCTTAGGTGTAAGGGCGGCACCGCTTGATCTTTATTTAGTAGATCCGGTCCGTTATGATTACTCCTTGTTCTTCAAGGATTAGTTTAATATCTGCATAGTTAGGCCTTACAAACGGGTTGAAGGATCCGGTGGCGCGTAGGGTGTAGTTTTGCTAGCCCTAGACGAGGATGTTCCGGGGATCAACTTCGTGTTGGTTTTTAGGCCTTATCTAGGATCGACTTACGATCACCGTGCGTGGCCGCCAAGCTCAATCACGAGTAGGATGTTCCGATTATGTGGTGAAAACCCTAAATCGTAGTAGGTCGTTTTAGCTTTATATTGATCAAGCAGGACCACCATATATTCGTACACCTCGTACGGATCATGGGTGGATCGGCTCTTTGAGCCGATTCACAGGACAACCTGAGAGCCGATCGAGGCTCGTATTTAATGTTTACGTGTATGCCATGCAGGAAACTAAGTGAGGCACATCCATCACCTTCCTGACCTGGTATAGGTCAGGTGACATGCCCTTGCACCAGTATTGGACGTGCGTGCCGAGTCTTTGCGGGCCGTCGCTCGGAGGGACCAGGGCCAGCCGCAGTCCTGGGAGCCTCCCGGCTCTACTGTGTTGCCTGTCGCTGCTCGCCGGTGGGTTTCGACCGCAGCAGTTGCTAAAGTTTTTGTTTTCGTTTCTACCCTACAAAGTTTTTTTTTGCAAATGTACAAAGTTAGAAGGGTTCAGTAGCATTTTTTGCCTCTACTCACAGTCACAGCTCCCGATGTGTTGTAGAGGTAAGGTAGAATTTATGTATAGCAAAAAAGAACATGTTTTTTTTTGCAGGGGTGCAAAAAGAACATGTTAAAATGTGATGTTGATTGGCGGGTAAGCAGGATCTATCGTAATTTTCAGTCAGTTTTACTGAACTAAATTAATTCTCAGACAACTGAGAATTAGTCACTGCCAAACAAGATAGATCTTTTTTCCTAAGCTAGAGTGCACGTCGTTTCATCGTGTTCTTATAGATAGAACTTAGAAGAAAGGACGAAATAGATCTCATGATGCCGTATTCGTACTTTCTTTTAAGGTGAAATGCATGATTTCTACCCCCTGATTGATGGCAGCCGTGGACAGATAATTTTGTATTGGTTAGAAAACTGAACATGGATGCGAAATGGCGAACTTGTGCAGAGGACCTGCGAGCTTCCATCCTTATCTGATCTGACAGCGGTAACCTTGGAACCAAAAGTCGCGCACATGTTCCTCTAGAAGTTGGAAAACTTGATGGATCTGATCTTATGTTAACTGTATATCCAAAACACGTAATGGGAAGATAAACTTGCAGTGGTGAATGAAAACTGGCGGCAATCATTTGGTTGGCAGTGGATGTAACAATACTTGCACGACGCAGTGCGTCTATGACGACGAAATCAATTGCAGTGATCACTGGTCAGCCTTGGAGTACCGCTGGAAGTCTCTGGTCTTGACGGCCGTTCCATCGAGCAGACCTAATTGCTCGCTCGTACACAGAATTAGTGGCTGCAATGCAAACATGGATGGATGATATTGGACCTGGCAGAGATAAAAAAATTTGAGAATACTACTAATCATATAGAAGAAAGGGCAAGAAAACCCGAGCCACGAGTACTAGTGCCAACATAGGGGGTGGCAGCTCTCCTACAAAAACGAAAGCCTAATCTCCGTCCCGCAATGAAAAAAGAAAAGGCTCAGTAAATCTGAAGGACTCCAAGCGAAAAAGCCTAGCTACACGCCACATCTGAAACTCCTCCCTAATCCTATGCCGAATGGTCTCCACCGCCGGGGTGGCGCCATTGAATATCACGTCATTCCTATGCCTCCAGATACACCAGAAGACAAGGATGACCACCGTCCACAAGTCCATGCGCACCGCACCTTGGGCAACGAAGCGAGGTCCGGTGTGCGAACCAAAAGGAATGGTGTTTTTGGGTTGTACCAAGTCTGAAACCGAGTGGATTTATTTTTTGTCCCATATTTTTCTATTCTATATTTTTTTTACTGGGAATCAGAATCTTAGATGAATCTAAAGGTTATTTAGATTTATTTATTTCTTTACTATATTTAGTATAATTGTTATATGACACATGTTTTTTTATGGGGAAACTACGTCCTCGAGCCCGAGGTCTGAATTTTTTCATAATAGTACTCCTACTCACTTCGGCTTTAGTAATGAATATTGCTTTGTCGAAATTCCTATAATGATCTGCACTATCTCAGAGCCCGCGCCAATCATCCACTCCAACCAATTCCACCGTGTCAACGCCCACGCCCATACCTCACGGGCGACCACGCAACCAAGCAGGAGGTGATGGAGCGTCTCCTGCTCCTGGTCGCAGAGGGGGCAGGTCGGCCGCCGCGGCAGGCCACGCCTCTGGAGCCTATCCGCCGTCCAGCACCTGTTACGGGACACCAGCCAAGCGAAGAACTTGCAGCTGTATGGCGCCCTCGAGCGCCAAATCCCCGAAACAACCGGCGCCATCGTAGTACCCGCAAAGAAGGCCGCGTAAGCCAACCTTGCGGAGAAATTCCGGTCCGCCGACCACCGCCACACGAAGGAGTCCTCTCGCTCTCGGTCCAGGGTGACACCAGCGAGGATGCCCCATAGGTGGAAGAACTTCGCCACCGCTGCAGGACTCAGGTCCGGCCCACAATCGCGCAGCCACTCCCCGGCGAGGCCATCCTTGACCGAGCGAGCCTTGGCCTTCCGGGTCGGAACCAAAGCCACAAAATTGGGCGCATGGTCCGCCACCCCGGCGCCCCGCGGCCAGCGATCCTTCCGGAATAAAGCTCTTGCACCATTGCCCACCACCACCGCCGTGGCAGAATCGAAGAGGGCCCGGGCCAGGGTGGGGGAACCTTGAGATCAAACTCCGCCCAAGCCTTGGTCGCGTCCACTCTCTGTAACCACGCCCACCGGTAACGAAGCGCAGGTTGAGGAACTGAAGGCCCACGGGAGTTAGGAGAGGTCACCTTGTCCCAGGCCACTAGGCAGTGGCCGCCACTCACGTCCGCCCTGGCCTTTCACATGAAGCCCCGACACTTCCTGAGAGCCTGCATCGTCTTGGGGGTTGTCCAACGACATCATCGCGTGAACCGGAATGACGCTGAGGATGGTCTGCACCAGAATCGTCCGCCCCCCACGGTTAAGCAACCGGGCACTCCAGGGGTAGCCGGCTTGTGGTAGAGATAATCTGGTGGTAGCAGACTGGGTCGTAAATAGCTTACACGGATGTCCTATGTGCGCTCCTGCCACCTTTACGAGTTACGAACTGGCATAAACGGCAGACGAAGCAAGATACCGCCAAAGAAGAAGACTTGGTAATGTCAAGTCTTGAAGGCATTGGTCATCTATCTTTTCTTTTTTGCCATAAATACAGGCTCCTGATTTTTCTTTTGCGGGAGATATGGGTCTTCTGTCCGTTTCATTTCCAATTACGACAAGTTACCAAATACACACACACATAGTCCATGTTGCACGCATTCCTGTCGAGTCTCATAACCTTGGAGATCTCACGAACATACCTAATTGGGTACTTATCTATTTGATCATGCAGACGACTAGATCACCCGATGCCACGGGGGCACAATTTATCCAGGTTCAGTTCTAGTCTAGTTTTTCGTGCGGCTAAAGCTCTCATGTCTTGGATTGTTTTATACGAGGACTTACACATAGGATTATAAAGGGTAGTCGGAAATTCAATTCGGCTCCCGGGTGCGTATGCTCCCTCTACCAACAAAACATATTTCAAAGTGTGGAAAAATTTAGACAAAAAATTCTACATGTACATCTCCATAATATATGTGTGTACATCAAGTTTCACGAAAAAATAATATTTTTTGTGACCGATGTAAAAGAGAAAACTTATCCTGTGAAAAGCATTGTTTTTAGCACTGAATTTTATCTTTTTTACACACGTCACATGATAAGTTCATTTTTTATGAAACGACTTTGTGAGCGCTTAGCACGTGAAAATGTACGTGCAAATTTTTTGTTTCAATTTTTTTAGAATTTAAAATATGTGTAAAATGCATTTCAAAATATAGGGAGCATATGCTCCCATATTCCAAAACACCACTCCCGTGTAACCTCGAGAAGAAAGATGATGAACTCAAAAGATCCTGTGGGGTTCGAAAATTTGGGTGCCACAGATCGATCCAGCTTCTGGATGAAAATGACGGTGGAGGGGGGTATGCGCTCTTGTAGCTCTCAAGAGTTTGGCCTTAATTTGGAAGAACCTCATGTCCTCTTCTTATATTGGGTTGGAGCTTGGAGGGTCAATGGCTGAAAGTCCTTTCATGTGATTCACGCCTTCTTTTATTTTCTCCAATTTGATCACCTTATTCTGCACGTTTCTCCTTTTGAACACGGGATTTCTTCCAAGTGGCATTGGGCTAAACCTTCTAGAGGCTTGCGCTGCATGCCTTGCATCCAATGCCGATCAGACAAGCAAGCTGAAAGTCCAAACTGACCAGGAACATCATGACGACCAAATGACCACTTGAGCTTCTACATGTGGATCTTCTTGGTTCATCTAGTGCCATCAATGCATGCATTAGATTGCCAGTCTCATCTTCACTAGTTCGGAGGTACCTATGCAACACAATGAAATTTGCTGGACATTTTAAGGAAATCTTTGGAATTTGGCGACCAGTTAGAATAAGAGATTGACAGTCCAAAACATTGAGAAGGAACCAGTGTTGTAGGTTTTAGGCTAAATTCTAACTAAAACATGCAACACCTAAACAAGTGTGTTTGTTAATTTCATTGCCAAAAACCTCATAGGGATCATACAGTTTTTTCGATAAAAAACTCATAGGGATTATACATGCACATTCGACGGTTCTGAAGAAACATCACGCTGGCTCTGATGACCGTCTTGCCATCATCATGAAGATGCCATGCACACCAAGAAAAAGCATAAGGATATATCCGATTGTCCACAAATCTCCTTACTGACTCCATCGAGCAGGACAAGAAGCCATTGAGAGCCTTAATTTCGATTGGCATGTCGTAGGCCTTGTCATATAGAGGCAAACTACTACATTGAGCAATGTTTGTGCGTGACAAATAATTTTCGTATGACGAATTTGGGTTACAAGGTTTATGTAATTTAAAATGCTCTAACGGCACAGCACGATCTCAAAGTTAACATAAACATAAACCAGTTAACAAATCCAGGTGCGTAAATGTGCATGTCAAATCTCGTAACCTATCGAGGGAGAGATTAGTTATGCCTAGGGCTGAGGGGAGTTTACTATCCAGGACCTGACTGAGCCGTGTAGCTGGTCAGATGCACAAACTGCCCATAACTTGAGCAGGTCCCTGGATACCTCCAGCCATCCCTCCATACCGTCCCCCTCTTGTTTTTTACCCATCATCCTCTTGTTCCGAACCCGTGTCGACGGTGATCCAGCGGTTTTACTTCTACCTGAACTTGGTACCCGTGTTACTGCCTTGTCCGCGCAGAGATATGCACTGCCATGGCTGGACCTCAGACACATTTGATATGTTCTGGAATTAGGATTCTGACAGAGGTGGTCTATGGCCTTGGGAAGCAACTTCTCATCTACATCTTGTAGAGTTACATTCTTGTGGACAGCTTCTTGTTCCTTCCCATCAATCACTTCTAATGCATAGGTCTCAGCTGCAGGCTCTATGCCGATCGGTGTGTCATGTGGAATAAATAGAGCTCCCAGCTTCAGAGGAGGAGCCGAACCTGAATTTCGGTTGCTTGTTCTTCCGTTTTCAGTAGCTTTCTGCCGGCTTCTCTGCTCATCGGACAGCTCGACGTAGCACTGCAAATACAGCACAATAACCTCTTCAGGATACAAACTCGACAACCGTGGCATTGTCGATGACGACGAGTTTGCGTTGCTGTTGCTAAAGGTGGCCAGGTCATGCTCATGCTGGTCGCAGCAGAGTGGGTCTGGACGAAGCCAGCGAGTCAAAGTGCTGTGAACATCGACCCAATACTCCTTCTCGGCGTAAGGAAACTGTGACACCCAGCGAAAATCCTGCGTGGGAAGCTGGACAAGCTCTCTCCTCACATCCTCAGCGGCAGCCATGAAGTGAGGCGTAGCTGCTGATCGCAGGCACTCGATTATGATCCCAAACACGTCGCTGCTCTCGGAGAGACGCAGCATGAACCTGAAGTTGATGCTCTTTGCAGGCTCCCTGAGATCCTGAAAGGCGAACCAGACCATCGCCTCCACTCCGCGCTCCGCGAACCTCGTGGGCCGCATGCCAAGATGGTAGAGCCGTCCTCCTCGCAGCGCTCGGTAACGCAGAGTCTTCCCGGCGAGGAGGTCGCCGACGAGAGGGTTGAAGAACACGCGGTGCCGCCCCGGGGCTCCGCCGAACTCGACGAACCTGAGGAACTCGCTCGCGCCCTCCGCAAACCGCTCCAGTCTTCGGATATCCACGGCGCTGCTGCTGCTGCTTGACTCGTCGGCGTCGGCCTTGCCGCGGCTGTTGAAAGACGACAGGAACGACTTGGCCGCGCGCGCGACCCGTCTGGGGAAGGAGGGCCGCCTGGTGTCGTCGTCTTCTAGCTCCAGGGCGCGCTGCTTGCAGTGGCGCAGCGAGCTGTTGCACTCCTGGGCAGCGCGCTTCAGCTTGCGCCGCCAGCGTAGCATCGGCACCTCGGTGATCTGCCATTTGCTGGACATTCGCAGCGCAGCCTCCATCTTGATGTGCGCCATCTCCAGCCTCTCCTCGTCGTCCTGTTCGCTTGGTTTCTGCTCGGGCTGGTCGATGAGGAAGGCGGAGATCCTGCTCAGCGTCTCGCCGACCACCGCGGAAGCAACCATCTCGGCCATTATTAGGGTCACTCTCCCACAAGGAAATCTATCGCTACTCAGGAGTCAGGACTGGTGCGACTAATTAATGGCGACATGGAGGAACGCTCAACTGAAGAGCTAGCTAGCTTGAGAATGATCTGCTTTGGCTTTGACTCTTGAGAGTCTCTCCTCTACGCGTGGGTCCACGTATGAATGGAATCAAGCAAGTCTTCATTTGCGGCCGTAGAAGAGCCGGCTGGCCTAACCATGGTGACTCCACTCACATCACGCGCGTCAGCGCAGCAGTGGCAGGTGGGAACGGCTAAGTGTGTACGTCTAGTACATAGAGAATGATAATTCTAGTTTTTTTAATCACTAAGTATTGTTGAGATGTATAACTAGATTGCCCATGAGTTTGGACTTTTGGTTGCGTTGACTAGTGCATGAAGCTTGACATGGTATCAGAGCCCAGGGTCTCGAGTTCGAGTCCTGGCTTCCGCAATATTTCCCACCCCTATATCCGCCGCGTATACAATCATTCATGTTGTGAATGAGCAACTAGTATTTACAGAGGCCAAAGGCATGTACATGTGTTAAAATGTGCATGTAAGCCCCTCATACACTGGGGAATACAAGAAAAGGGACTATACAACTCTAACACCCACCTCAAACTCATGGTGGATCAACAACACTGAGTTTGGAGAGGAAGAAACCATGTTGTGCTCTAGTTTGGGTCTTCGTGAAGAAGTCAACGAGTTGTAACTCGGAAGGCACATATTGTAGAGCCATAACCTGATCCTACATAGCTTTACGCACAAAGAAAGCATCAACACCTATGTGCTTGGTGAGCTCGTGCTTTGATGACGGGAAAATGGCGGCGACAAAAGTAACTAATGTACGCGTCCACGTCATAGAGACAGATAGTAATTTAAATGCGTAAATGCATAAGATAAATGAAAGGGATCAAACATTGCAGGTACTTTATTTCAGAACTTTCACATTTACATAAAAGAACTGTTAATTACATCTCCGGAGAGAAAACTCCTGATTAAGAATTCCAACAATAGATATTACATGGCACTACAACATATGGGTACTACAAATTGTAGAAACTAAAGTCCTCCTCGCTTCCGCCGCCATCGTCGATGGTCGTGCTGCTCGTGGAGCACTTCATCTTCTTTAATTTATCATGTTTTTTACCATTATTTAAATTTAGCATATCGGTCTCATTTTTCACTTGCACTAGTATAAGAGGTACAAGCAGAATATTTGACACTTGTACTAGTTTGGGAAGTACAAGTAAAGCGCATGCATCAGATATATACTATATTCAGTCGGCTTAGATCATAAAGTATATTTTTTAATTGTCCATGAGATTGTTTCATTAGTGTAAGGGTACATTGCCCCTATGTGTGGTTTTGGTAATTAATGACAACCCCTATGGACTAATGTTTTCATTGAGTTTATATGAAGGAATATTCCATAGGTACTACTTGCTCTCCATGTGTTGGATTCAAGTATGGATGCCATGAAGATAAAGATATACCTTGTGATTTGGCATCAAGATCATCGCCATGCTCTATCTCATGTGAGTATGAGAAGATACAAGGTTGAGTTGGGCAAGTTCAAGATGAGCATCTTGAGTGGATCACATGCTTGAAGCTTGCCGTCCATTTGGTGATAGTGGACATGAGAAGATGTGCATCAATGAAGCTTTCCCATCATTGTGTATGGGGGAGCATTTGTGAGTATACACGAAGCGACAATGATCAAGTGATGGGATGCGCAAGGCAAAGGTATGACCTTGATAGGTTTTCCTTTTACCGGTCTCGTGGTGGTTGATGGGAGACCGGATTATAGGATAGATAGCCGCACTATTAAGAGGGGCATTCGGTTGGGTAACTTGATCACATCGTCTTAGGGAGCTCAATCATTTGCATACTTTGCATATCCTTATTGCTTCTTGCTATTTCTCGGTGTGAGGTTCTTGAGCTTGTTGCTAGCTTTACAACAAGCCCAAGTTCATCGAAAACGGAGTTCACATGCATCTTCTATTGCGTTTTCGATGTTGGGTGATTTTACCGGTTATTCATGATATAAGGTTCTACCTTTTATATTCATGATAAAATCCCCTCCTACAGATTCTTGGGTTTTCACTTTCTATTAGATAGCATTCGTTGTTATCTTCCAAACAAAATTGGTTTCATGCGATTCGGAGTTCGGGAGCATTTGTTATTAAAGAAAAGGAAAAAAGGAGAAAAGAATAAAAAGAAAAAAGAAAAAGAAGGGGTCAGCCGACCGGCCGGTCTGACCGGACCGGCAACCGGCCCACCCGGTCCGAAACCGGATCCGGCGCTGGTGCCATCCGGCCGGTGTCCAGGGGCCTCTGGCCCTTGACCGGTTGCAGGCCCGGTCCACGACCGGCTCCGCCCGCGCGCCTCCCGGCCCGGCCGGGTTCCCCGACCGGCCGCCTCCCTATCGGGCCGCCTTCCCCGCGCAGCCCACCTCGCGCCGCCTCCACCCGGCCTGCTGCCGCCTCCTCCGGGCCGCTCCGCCCCGCGCGGCCCACCCGGCGTGGCCGGCACCCCCGCGCGGCCTCGTCGCTATCCGCCGCGCGCCTGCTTCCCCGGCCGGGCTTTTCGCCTCCACGAGGCCCACTCGCCCCATCCGGTTGCTTGGGCCGGTCGGACCGGGCTGCTGACCGGCCTGGCCGGCTGCTGCTCCGGTCGGCCGGCTCGGTGACCGGCTGGGCCGTTTTTCTGCCCGAATTTGCTGCCCGTTTTTCTCGTCTTTTCCCCCAACAGTTATTTTTCCACTTGGGCTATAAATAGCTCTTCTTCCACCTTGAGCAAGACACTTCTTCCTATTCTCTCACCTCCATTGTTGCATTTGAAGAAGTTGCTCTCTCTCTTGTTTCCCCCCATGATTCTTGCTCATATTTGAGGATTTGAGAGAGGAGATCTAGATCTACACTTCCACCAAACCAATTCTTCTCTAAGTGAGGGAATCTCTTGGGATCTAGATCTTGGAGTCTTTGGTTGACTTTCCCCTTGTTCTTCCTCTCCAATCTCATCCTAGCATTCGTTGCTTTGGTGGGATTTGAGTGTGAAGGACTTGAACACCTCCGGTGTTCTTGCTTTGCATCATTGCATAGTGTTGAGCTCTCCACCACGATTTGTTCGAGTGAGAGACCGTGAGCTTGTTACTCTTGGAGGGTGACCTCCTAGTTGGCTCGGTGATTGGTGCTCCGGTGATCTCTTCAAGAAGATTGTGAAGAGGCCCGGGCTTCTCCTTCGTGGAGCTTGTGAAGTGGTTGTGGAGCTTGCCATCTCCGGAGCGGAGGAAAAGCTAACCATAAGGAAAGGGCCATTATCCTTCGTGGGTGTGGTTCGGAGAATAGGGTGAGCCTTCGTGGCGCGGGGAATCCTTCGTGGGACCTCCACTCCTCCAAACGTGACGTACCTTGTTGCAAAGCAAGGGAACACGGGAATACATCCTCGTCTCCGCGTGCCTCGGTTATTTCTATACCCGAGCTCTCTTTCCTTGTGATAGCCATCGTGCTTGAAGTACATATATCTTGCTATCACTTGTGCTACATATATCTTGTGCCTATCTTGCTTAGCTCTAGTTGCTATTGTCACACTTAGTTGAGCTTAGCATATTTAGGGTTTGTGCTTGTAATCTAAATGATAGTTTAATTCCGCATTCTTACAAGACAAATCCGCAAGAATTTGTAATTGCCTATTCACCCCCCTCTAGGCGACATCTCGATCTTTCAATTAGCCAACTAATAAGAGCATCAGAATGGTGCATGCGATTTTGGCCCGGGGTCATGCACAATGCTTTTCTACATGCATGCATCGGCAACTATTCTATATCTAGAAATCATCGCTACAGGGATATACATAATTTAATTTCTCATTTCCTTTCAACATGAGAGTATTTGAGGAATGCAAGCTAACCGATTATATCTTGGACTAACCTGCATCTATCTTTGTTTAATTTTGATCTTGCATACACGTTGAGGTATATGCAAGAGGATATTATCATGGGGCTGCTAATACATTTCCAGGGATGCTATAGCAACAGAAGTGTAAGGATTTTTAGACCTGACTCCTTTTTAGAGCATGACAGCTCATATGAAGATACTAGATTCATCTATTCCAGAGACTCAGCTAGCTATACTTTCTTGTACATTTTTAAGCTGTACCATGATTTAATATTTAGTAGTTTAATATTTAAACCAACTGGTGCATGTTGTATTTTCTAACATGCGACATGTTTAATTTCTGCCCAACTTGCTTTCTATTACTAGCATGATGAGTAATGTAAATGCCGGTTGATTTTGGCTAGGTGTGATTTTTACCCTACATTTCTTGGATACCTATGCCGTATGAGAATTTGATTAACTTTGGCTTCACTTGTGTTATAACTAGCGCCGTGTAGCAATGTGCCCACGTGTAGCATAACCGAGAGAAGTATGGTTATTTCTTTCTTATTTGTATCATCACTATCATAGCAGCATGTAGTGTGACCAAACAAGAGTATATATTGATTTGTGAGCATGCTGACTTTTCATTGAATATATGCATGCAACTTGATGGTGCAATATGATTTCAACACCTATGTTAATGCACTAGCTTTGCATGAGAGACTAGTGTTTCTATATGAACATATTTCACTAAGTTTCACTTCACTTGTATTATTACTAGCGCCGTGTGGCAATATGCCCACGTGTAGCATAACCGAGTGAAGCATGGTTATTCTCTTAGATTGTATTATCACTATCATAGCATAGAATGTGTGCTTGTAGTGTAACTAAACGAGAGAATATTTATCTGTTTATAGTTTACATCGGCATGATGACAATTGTTAATTCAGTCGAGCTATATGCGACTAAACTATACATAAGGTAAATGTCATGCATAGATTTAATTGTCATATTTATTTCAGTACTAAGAACATGGTGTGCTAATATTTTCTCAAAGGTAGATGATCTTTGCAATTTAATTTAACCGGTACATGCATCCATGTGAGGGAGTGCACACTACTGGTTGAACATGAATAGGACAGCATGCAACAAGCCTACTGTTTGATGTGTTACGGCCAGCTAATTTGAGTACCAAGCCTACCTAGTGAAAATCCATTCATGATGCTACATGGCCAAGACATACTTAACATATTTGGGTTTGCGCATGGGTTTGGTTCTCAGATTTAATATTACACAACTAGCTTAGACCACATGTTGATGTCTAGCTAGGCAGATGGCATGCAATAATATTTTATTTGATCTCATTTCTATATCTACACGGCTAACACATAATGTTGCAATAATTCATCCATTTAGGGGACTAGCAAATATGTCTTAATTTCTACCAGCATATGGAACTTTATGAGACCAAAACAACATGAGTTTTATTTCTATTTCTATCCTTGATTTGTATCAACATCGGATCAAAATCACCATGTGACCGGAGCAAGCATAATTTTATCATGTTCACCTAATTTGTATCATCATAGGACCGGTGATCGCTATGAGACCAAAGTAGGATTTGGTTGATTATCCCGATTTGTATCTTCATGGGATTTCACCATGAGACCAAAACAAGGGATATATTAATTTCGGCAAGTTAGAGCAATATGTGCAATCCAATCAATATCTATTTTAGTTCTATTCTTGAATTGTATCACATAAGATCAAAGATCATCATGAGACCAAACAAGATATGAACTTGGTTCTATTCTTGAAGTGTATCACATGAGATCAAGGATCATCATGAGACCAAACAAGATATGAACTTGGTTCTATTCTTGAAGTGTATCACATGAGATCAAAGATCATCATGAGACCAAACAAGATATGAACTTTGGATTATGTAGGGATTTGAACCTAGGAAATATATGCGTTGTAGGAAGCAACAATCACCATAGAAGCACCATGGGAGAAGGAGAGTATGAACCTTCTCCTTTTAATACCTTTGCCTGGAGATGTAGGAGCGCCGGCGTGTTCTTTCGGCAGCGTCGGCGACGATCGGCCGGCAACGCGTACAGCGAGCGGCCGGCTGCGCGTATGTACGAGTATGGCCTAGCAGCAGCAGCGATGGACTAATTTGGTGGGGGGATCGACGATGCGTATGGCGAATGACGATTAATGAATGGTGATTAGCCTCAGCGATGGACTGGGGTGGTCTTTATATAGGCGATTGGCTGAGTGACGCCGTAAGAAAATCGTGGGAACGTGCCCACGTTCTCTCGATCGTGCAGGTCCAGGAAACTTGGCCGAACGGGTATCGTGGCTGATTGGATATTTGGCTGTCAAGTTTCCTAGCGATTAGTATGGACTCCGTACGCTTGCAGGCTTCACAACGGATGAGAGCTGGCCAGCTGATCGTTGCATGGGCTTTGAGAGTTTAATAAGTCTTTGAATTAAGTAGACTAATTGCATGCATATGGGCCATGGGCTGGCCATTACTTCATTATTATATGCTAATTATGGCACGACGCCGGCAAATTCATGCAACATTGTAGAGCTACGTAGTTTCTTTGTTATGGCCCAATAGCCTGTATGTTAGCTAAATTGTAACGTGTTAGCTCACATTGCGATGGTGCAAATTTTGTTTGATGAAATCTTTCTACAAAATAATTTTATATGACGCGACAGTATTTCATAGAGTTGTCGTCGGTGATGCCGATATAATTTTGATCTCGCGGTCGATTATTTATTGTCACCGCGACTTTGCTTATTTTAGTCAATATTAGACCATCGTAGTTGGCGCAATGTCCAAAAGACAAATATGTTTTATTTTATTTGTAAGGAAACTCTTATTTTCTTATTTAATTATGTCTATATATAATCGAGACAAAATTGGTGTCAACAGATGCCCCTCGAGGTCCGGATGCGATTGTAATTTTATTTTCGGATCCGGAGCTCGAAAATATATTTGCACATTTACTAATTTATTTTGCGCTAACATATCGGTAGGATTAGTAGATATGTGCGTTGCCCTGCTGTCAAATTTGAAAGTTTGTTGAACCTTAGGCTTGGATGCTAAACGCCCCTGGAAAGTCTGCCGATGGGTTAGTAGTGTCGTTAATATTCCAGGGCACAGCTAACAGATACGTCTTATCCCGTCATTTTTTTTGCCTTGCACTACACGCGCTTCAGGTAGATTCCCTGTAACGAAATGCCGCATCACTTGGCCATTGAATATGACAACAGGCAATTGATGATTTTTCATGTTCTAGATCATTAAATCCAATCTCATCCTCTTAGGCGTAGGCGCTGGGCACCGGAGCTGCGGCACGATTTGGCGATCTGATTGAAGAGTATAGTCGCCTTTCCCCTGCTGGTGAGTTCGTATAGATACCTGCATGGTTGCCTGATCTTTCGTATCCCTCATATCTGCATACATGGTTTTGATTGGATCTATTCTGTCCCATATTTTTCTGCAGGAGCGTTCAATCAAGATCTATTGTATTAGATCGGTCTGTACATCTACCTCTGCTTCTTAGCCAGGTACATCACTATTTTACTCTCCTCCCATCTGTTTGCTTGAAGTGGAGTACATATGCTGGTCGTATATCGCTACAGCATGTAATTTAATTAGTAAGGGTGGGCTGTTAGCACTTCCCTGGACTATACGTGTTATTAAGTCATCCGTTCCCATTTTGAACATTTCATTTTCACGGTTGGCGTGCCGGCAAGTTTTATATGAACTTGGTCCGTCGTACAACCCTAAATACTGATATGTGAGTTAATATTTTTGTTCTACGCCAGGAATTTCTCAGAGTTGGTGTTCAAGCGAGTTTTTACTTTGATTATACTATCATAGAGACCGGTTTACTCTTTATTTTTATCTTAGATATGCCAGCAGTTCTCTCGCAGTTGGCGTTCCGGCAAGTCCGCGTAAGCGCTTGGTCCGTCGTACAACTGTGGAGACTTCTACTAATGACACCCATACATCATGTCAAACTTTTGATTTTTTTTATTTGATTTTTTTTGATTCTGGTAAGCTACTATACGAGTTTGAATCGTTGTGTGGGCATTGAGTGAACGATCATTATCAGCTTATGGCCAATTCTTTTTTTTTACTTAAGTATTTCATTTTCAATTTGCAGGAGCGTATTGAACAGTGAGGTAGGAATAGCTGCTCCTGACGCTAGGTAACCTATCATGTCATTTTTTCCTTTTGAATTTAGAATTACGCGCACATATATGCTTTCATATTGCTTATATACCCTTTGTATTTATAGATGGCGCATGATCCAGTGTTAGTTCCTCCGAATGAGCTATCCATCTGTCAATTGGCTGAACAACACTTGTATGAACCTGCTACTAGTGAACAAGTTAATTTGGTGATCAGAAAACAGGTGTTGATGCATGCAGATTTGACCAATCATCCTCGTGGTTGGAACTCGGGGCCTACTCTTGATGAGTACTCCTTTCACCCAATCACAATTTTCGCACCTGATCATAAAGCACACACCTTAGGAACTAGAATGGTGGAAGAAGGTCTAGGTTGGGATGGTCATACAGTCGAATATGTTCATCGTCCCCGAGGCTATGTCGAGTGGGGTATTTGTGTCCTAAACAACCATTCTTTTTGTTTGAAAGGGGAAGAGGAAAACACAGATTATATATGTGGGGCCATCTATTGCTCCCTTGGTGACTACGAGGTTTGCCCTTCGCTTTTGCAATCTCTACTGGAAAGATGGGATCCGGAGACCAATACATTTCTTTTTCCATCTGGCGAACACACTATTACCCTCCTTGATATGCTTCTAATGTCGGGTCTTCCGTTAGTTGGGGATCCATATGAGGAATATGTCCCGTCTCTAGATGATCTAGATCCTTCCAAGCTTTTGTTTCCAAATTTCTTGTCTGATCTTTTAGGAGTGTTTCATAAGCTTAGTCGCGAAAATGGAGATCGCGTGACTTTCCAAATTTGGTGTGACTATTTTCATAATGGACAAGAGAACACTTCATCCTTTACTTCTCTTAAAGAACAGCATATGTACGCAGCAGCTTTCATTGCCCTTTGGCTTTGCTGTTACGTGGTTGTTGGTGGGGGATCCTGCATTCGCCCCGGTGTTCTTCTTATGGCTTCTTGGATTGTTTTGGGTCGCAAGATTTCGTTGGCTCCTTCAGCACTTTGTTCACTATATTATTCCCTTAGAAGGATTAGTACCCATCCAGTGGCCCCTTCCTATGAGAAAAGAGCTTGGCCAGTGTACTTCATTGCTGGGTGGATGGGTCTTTATCTGAAAAAACTTTTTAAGGCCAGGGCAAAAGGGAAGAATCTTCCGAGTATTAAGAAACTTCCGATGCGACCAACCATGGCTGGCACAATGTTTCGGGCTCCAAAAATTTTCAGTCCCGATAAGGCACGCGCTTTTCTCCAAGATAAGGCCAATAGTTATTGGAATCCTTACACCTCTTTTAACTTAGTCGGAGTAGATCAGTTGCAGCGGGCCTTTGCCATTTCTTCCCATCGGGGTATGCTTCCATGGCGGCGTGCTACTGATGTCGACGATTTATGCATAGCAGAACCGTACCATCCTTTGACTTTGAGGCAACAAGTACCCTATGCCCCGCTAATGAGCTTGTACACAACAGAGAACACTCGGAGTTGCGTATGCATATTGGTCACATCTGTTACGCCAGGACCGATATGATTTCCAGTACACCCTTAATGATGCACGCGAGGCCGCCTCTGTTGCGGCATGGACCCATTGGTGGGTTAGGTTTATGCGACCATTTAACGCGATATTCGCTGCTCTAGCATCGGGTATTTCGAATGGCCGAGATTATAATTCAAGGAAAAGAAGGTTTCTGCAGCGTGGGGAGAAGTTTATAGTTTCTCGTGAGATTTCCCAAGAAGATTTGGTTATTATAAATGAAGTTACTGTGAGGGGTCAAGCGGGGCATATTGCAGCCATCCAGAAAAAATCAAAGGAGGTCACGGACCGTTGGAATCCCATTTTATCCAGTTTTCTTACAGATGACAAACCGTATGATAATTCTCAAAAGGTGGGCCATATATAATTACCATTATGATTCATGTTCGATCATTTTATATATCAAATTTTCACATACATATATCCTTTTTGATAGAAGCGGAAGGCAGAAGATGTTGTTGCATGTTCTTCTTCCATCTTTAAGACTGCGGGTAATGGGTCAGAAGAAGCTCATATAGTTAAGACTGGCTCAACGGAGGAGGATGAGAGGCCTGCCGTCAAAAGAAGACTTAATACTATGGATGTCGACCATGATTTTGGCCCCATAGAGTTGGATGTACCTCTTCACGTGAATAACATCAGTAGTGCAGTATTAGATGGGGTATTTAGTGGAGCCATAGATCATGGCCTTGGTAATATGGACATTTTAAATATAGACGATTATGGCGTAACGGATTTACCCTCGGATGACCCGACAGTTCGCCCATGCCCGGACGCGAGCGTGTCTCCGATAGGGGACGTTTCTACCGTTTCGACTACTTCCACGCATGGTATTTTTCCATACGTACATTTCTTATGACTATGAGTTTTTATATATACATTCCTCTTTTGCGTACTTATTTATTTTGACCATTTTCAGGTACTTTGGACGCTATGACTTCGAGCAAGGACATGTCGACAACGACTATGGTGCCGCTCATGGACATTTCTTCCCTCACACAGCCTTTTGTGGAGGCCACTAAGTTAGCATTGGAGAAGATTGTCGCGGGGACAAATGCATCCACTATTATTGAACCTCAACACCAGGAAATCTTGCGGGTGCTGATTTCAAATCTTCCGTGTTCGCCTCAAGTCGCTTCGGCTCGAGAGAGGCTGGAAAGACTCCTTTTGATCTCCACGGAGATACAGGAAGCTAAAGGACACATTGGGAGCGCATCCTCCAAACAGTCTGAAGCTATGACTAGAGCAGAGAGCGCGGTTGCGACACTTGAGGATGACTTAAAAGGAAAGTCTGATGTGATATCCTCTGTGACAGAGCAACAACTGGAGAGGCACAAGTTGGTGGAAGTGCTCTCAGTCAAACTGAGCAACGCTACTAGAGCATTACGCGCAGGTGAAGAGGAGCTTGCACAGTTGAACTTGGAGTATTCAGAAAAGCAATCTGAAGTTAATAAACTTCGTGATAGTCTGCATGACGTCAATTTTCAAGCTGCCCAAGAACTGAAAGCTCTCGAGGAGAAAACATTGGCGTTGGAGGCTGATGCTAGTTCCGTCTTTGAAACATTGAAGGACTGGGGTGCGACACCAAATTAGCAAGTCGCTTCAGCTTGTTTTAATAAGATGCTTATTAGGCTTGTTTGTTTGAGATAATGTGAACCAGTTTTTTGCAACGTAGTACTGGGTACTTTACATGCATGCTACACTCACGTTCAGCTGTATATGACTGAACTGATTTATTCATGGCTCATGCAGTTTCATTTTTTTTGTGTACTCTCAATGCTACGAGCTTTATTATGTGATGCACTTGTTGAGCCGTTGTTTTCATATTGAATAGGCTAATATGAGCCATTTATTTTAGGCCTTGAGCTATAAAGACATGCGCGTATATTTCCAGTACGCCTTGTTTTATGCTTAGCAAGGTAAATTTATTTGTGTTTTTCTTATTTCTTTTGGTGTATATTAATTATGTGCGCGATGTTATGGCTCACAGATTATTAGAGTTTCCCTTAAGAAGACGGTTTAGGCTCGTATGAGATTGGAGTAATGTTGTTTTTAGATATCCTAGTTTATACTCATGAGCATGGAGTAATTCTATTTTATATTTGCCCCAGTTTATACTCGTGATGGCTCGGAGTAATTTTCTTTGTATTTGCCCCAGTTTATACTCGTGATGGGGTGAAGTAAATTTTCTTTATATTTGCCCCAGTTTATACTCGTGAGGGCTTGGAGTAATTTTCTTTGTATTTGCCCCAGTTTATACTCGTGATGGGGTGGAGTAATTTTTCTTTATATTTGCCCTAGTTTATACTCGTGAGGGTTTGGAGTAATTTTCTTTATATTTACCCCAGTTTATACTCGTGATGGCGTGGAGTAATTTTCCTTTTATATTTTATTTTGAATTTCTCAATCAGTTTAGACTCGTGAATGCTAGGAGTAATTTTCATTTATATTTTATTTTGAATTTTGCAATCAGTTTAGACTCGTGAATGCTAGGAGTAATTTTCATTTATATTTTATTTTGAATTTTGCAATCAGTTTAGACTCGTGAATGCTAGGAGTAATTTTGACTTTTTTTTTTGGATTTTGCAATCAGTTTAGACTCGTGAATGCTAGGAGTAATTTTCATTTATATTTTATTTTGAATTTTGCAATCAGTTTAGACTCGTGAATGCTAGGAGTAATTTTCATTTATATTTTATTTTGAATTTTGCAATCAGTTTAGACTCGTGAATGCTAGGAGTAATTTTGAATTTTTTTTGGATTTTGCAATCAGTTTAGACTCGTGAATGCTAGGAGTAAATTTTCCTTTTTTATTGATTTTGCAATCAGTTTAAACTCGTGAATGCTAAGAGTAAATTTTCCTTTTCTTTAATTTTTGGATTTTGCAATCAGTTTAAACTCGTGAATGCTAGGAGTGAATTTTGTGAACCGAGTACTATCATCTCACAGGTTTATACCTATAAGATTTTGTAGTTGTTTAAATATGATCACAATTTATACTCATAGGATTGTTGAGTAATTTTCATCATCGCAATTTATACTGATAATATTTTGGAGTAATTTCATATCATATCAATATATACTCATAAGATTTGAACTATTTTTTAATATCATCACGGTTTATACTCCTAAGATGTTGGAGTAATCTTTAATATTATCACAGATTTATACTCATAAGGGTTGGAGTACTTCATATCACCACATTTTATACTTGTAAGGTTTTGGAGTATTTTTTTAATATCATCATAGTTTATATAAGTTGATGGAGTATTTTCAGTATCATCGCAGTTTATACTCATGAGATGTTGGAGTGTTTTTAATAGCATCACGGTTTGTACTCATAAGTCGTTGGAGTACTTTTAATATCATCACGGTTTATACTCATGAGATGTTAGAGTATTTGATATCATCTTATACTCGTAAGATTTTGGAGTAATTTTTATTATCATCACACTTTATGGTCGTATGATTTTAGAGTACTTTTAATATCATCGCAGTTTATACTCATGAGATCTTGGAGTGTTTTTAATAACACCACAGTTTATACTCATAAGTTGTTGGAGTTCTTTTAATATCATCACGGTTTATACTCATGAGATGTTGGAGTAATTTTAATATCATCACAGTTTATACTCATACGATGTTGGAGTATTTTTTAGTATCACACAGTTTATACTCATAAGATTTTGGAGTATTTTGTAATATGGCATAGTTTATACTCATAAGGATTTGGAGTTTTTTTAATACGGCACAGTTTATAATTATAAGGATTTGGAGTATTTTTTAATTTGGCATAGTTTATACTCATAAGAATTTGGAGTATTTTTTTTAAAATTTGGCATGGTTTATACTCATAAGGTTTTGGAGTATTTTTCTAATTTGGCATAGTTTACACTCATAAGGATTTGGAGTATTTTTTAGTTTGGCATAGTTTATACTCATAAGAATTTGGAGTATTTTTTAAAAAAATTGGGCATAGTTTATACTCATAAGGTTTTGGAGTATTTTTTAATTTGGCATAGTTTATGCTCATAAGGATTTGGAGTATTTTTTTAAATTTGGCATAGTTTATACTCATAAGGTTTTGGAGTATTTTTTTAATTTGGCATAGTTTATACTCGTAAGGATTTGGAGTATTTTTTAGTTTGGCATAGTTTATACTCATAAGAATTTGGAGTATTTTTTAAACATAGTTTATACTCATAAGGTTTTGGAGTATTTTTTAATTTGGCATAGTTTATACTCATAAGGATTTGGAGTATATTTCTTTCATAGATTTTTCTTTACATGAGGTGGTTGAAGGTTTATACTTTCTCAACCTTGGAGTGTTAGTGGATTACATGAGACAACTCCTTAAGTTCGCAATATTGGTGGTACTCGCAAAGAGCGGTTTTGAGAAGTTAGGGGATTTAGTGTATCTGATACCGTAGTTTATACTCATAAGGATTTGGAGTAATTTTGATTGGTAGATTTTTTACATGAGGTGGTTGAAGTTTTATACTCGCTCAACGTTGGAGTATTTATTTCATACAATATAGTATGCATGATGTCATCACTCCTAAGACATTGGAGTTATTTCATTTCATAGATTTTTC
>NC_061510.1:174475943-174580001 GCF_022539505.1 Lolium rigidum
TTATTTTGTGTCTTGGAAGTTGTTTACTACTGTAGCAACCTCTCCTTATCTTAGTTTTGAGTTTTGTTGTGCCAAGTTAAGCCGTTGATAGAAAAGTAAGTACTAGATTTGGATTACTGCGCAGTTCCAGATTTCTTTGCTGTCACGAATCTGGGTCCACCTCCCTGTAGGTAGCTCAGAAAATTATGCCAATTTACGTGCATGATCCTCAGATATGTACGCAACTTTCATTCAATTTGAGCATTTTCATTTGAGCAAGTCTGGTGCCATTTTAAAATTCGTCAATACGAACTGTTCTGTTTTGACAGATTCTGCCTTTTATTTCGCATTGCCTCTTTCGCTATGTTGGATGAATTTCTTTGATCCACTAATGTCCAGTAGCATTATGCAATGTCCAGAAGTGTTAAGAATGATTGTGTCACCTCTGAATATGTCAATTTATATTGTGCACTAACCCTCTAATGAGTTGTTTCGAGTTTGGTGTGGAGGAAGTTTTCAAGGATCAAGAGAGGAGTATGATGCAACATGATCAAGGAGAGTGAAAGCTCTAAGCTTGGGGATGCACCCGGTGGTTCACCCCTGCATATATCAAGAAGACTCAAGCGTTTAAGCTTGGGGATGCCCAAGGCATCCCCTTCTTCATCGACAAATTATCAGGTTCCTCCCCCGAAACTATATTTTTATTCGGCCACATCTTATGTGCTTTTTCTTGGAGCGTCGGTTTGTTTTTGTTTTTGTTTTGTTTGAATAAAATGGATCCTAGCATTCACTTTATGGGAGAGATACACGCTCCGCTGTAGCATATGGACAAATATGTCCTTGGTTTCTACTCATAGTATTCATGGCGAAGTTTCTCCTTCGTTAAATTGTTATATGGTTGGAATTGGAAAATGATACATGTAGTAATTGCTATAAATGTCTTGGGTAATGTGATACTTGGCAATTGTTGTGCTCATGTTTAAGCTCTTGCATCATATGCTTTGCACCCATTAATGAAGAAATACATAGAGCATGCTAAAATTTGGTTTGCATATTTGGTTTCTCTAAGGTCTAGATAATTTCTAGTATTGAGTTTGAACAACAAGGAAGACGGTGTAGAGTCTTATAATGTTTTCAATATGTCTTTTATGTGAGTTTTGCTGCACCGGTTCATCCTTGTGTTTGTTTCAAATAAGCCTTGCTAGCCTAAACCTTGTATCGAGAGGGAATACTTCTCATGCATCCAAAATACTTGAGCCAACCACTATGCCATTTGTGTCCACCATACCTACCTATACTACATGGTATTTTCCCGCCATTCCAAAGTAAATTGCTTGAGTGCTACCTTTAAAATTCCATCATTCACCTTTGCAATATATAGCTCATGGGACAAATAGCTTAAAAACTATTGTGGTATTGAATATGTAATTATGCACTTTATCTCTTATTAAGTTGCTTGTTGTGCGATAACCATGTTTATCGGGGAACGCCATCAACTCATTGTTGAATTTCATGTGAGTTGCTATGCATGTTCGTCTTGTCCGAAGTAAGGGCGATCTACACCGAGTTGAATGGTTTGAGCATGCATATTGTGAGAGAAGAACATTGGGCCGCTAACTAAAGCCATGATCCATGGTGGAAGTTTCAGTTTTGGACAAATATCCTCAAATCTCTAATGAGAAAAGAATTAATTGTTGTCAAATGCTTAAAGCATTAAAAGAGGAGTCCATTATCTGTTGTCTATGTTGTCCCGGTATGGATGTCTAAGTTGAGAATAATCAAAAGCGAGAAATCCAAATGCGAGCTTTCTCCTTAGACCTTTGTACAGGCGGCATAGAGGTACCCCTTTGTGAAACTTGGTTAAAGCATATGTATTGCGGTGATAATCCGTGTAGTCCAAGCTAATTAGGACAAGGTGCGGGCACTATTAGTACACTATGCATGAGGCTTGCAACTTATAAGATATAATTTACATGATGCATATGCTTTATTACTACCGTTGACAAAATTGTTTCATGTTTTCAAAATCAAAGCTCTAGCACAAATATAGCAATCGATGCTTTTCCTCTATGAGGACCATTCTTTTACTTTCAATGTTGAGTCAGCTCACCTATTTCTCTCCACCTCAAGAAGCAAACACTTGTGTGAACTGTGCATTGATTCCTACATACTTGCTTATTGCACTTATTATATTACTCTATGTTGACAATATCCATGAGATATACATGTTACAAGTTGAAAGCAACCGCTGAAACTTAATCTTCTTTTGTGTTGCTTCAATACCTTTACTTTGAATTATTGCTTTATGAGTTAACTCTTATGCAAGACTTATTGATGCTTGTCTTGAAGTGCTATTCATGAAAAGTCTTTGCTTTATGATTCACTTGTTTACTCATGTCATACACATTGTTTTGATCGCTGCATTCACTACATATGCTTTACAAATAGTATGATCAAGATTATGATGGCATGTCACTCCGTAAATTATCTTTGTTATCGTTTTACCTCGCTCGGGACGAGCGTAACTAAGCTTGGGGATGCCGATACGTCTCCAACGTATCGATAATTTCTTGTGTTCCATGCCACATTATTGATGTTATCTACATGTTTTATGCACACTTTATGTCATATTCGTGCATTTTCTGGAACTAACCTATTAACAAGATGCCGAAGTGCCGCTTGTCGTTTTCGCTGTTTTTGGTTTCAGAAATCCTAGTAAAGAAATATTCTCGGAATTGGACGAAATAAAAGCCCGTGAGGCCTATTTTCTCACGAAGCTTCCGAAGACCGAAGACGAGACGAAGAGGGGCCACGGGGTGGCCAAACCCTAGGGCGGCGCGGCCCCACCCTCGGCCGCGCCGGCCTATGGTGTGGGCCCCCGTGCCGCCTCTCGACTTGCCCTTCCGCCTACTTAAAGCCTCCGTGACGAAACCCCCGCACCGAGAGCCACGATACGGAAAACCTTACCGAGACGCCGTCGCCGCCGATCCCATCTCGGGGATCCAGGAGATCGCTCTCCGGCACCCTCGCCGGAGAGGGGAATCATCTCCCGGAGGACTCTACACCGCCATGGTCGCCTCCGGAGTGATGAGTGAGTAGTCTACCCCTGGACTATGGGTCCATAGCAAGTAGCTAGATGGTTGTCTTCTCCCCATTGTGCTATCATTGTCGGATCTTGTGAGCTGCCTATCATGATCAAGATCATCTATATGTAATTCTATATGTTGCGTTTGTTGGGATCCGATGAATAGAGAATACTTGTTATGTTGATTATCAAAGTTATGCTTATGTGTTGTTTATGATCTTGCATGCTCTCCGTTACTAGTAGATGCTCTGGCCAAGTAGATGCTTTTAACTCCAAGAGGGAGTACTTATGCTCGATAGTGGGTTCATGCCTCGCATTGACACCTGGGACAAGTGACGTAAAGTTCTAAGGTTGTGTTGTGCTGTTGCCACTAGGGATAAAACATTGATGCTATGTCTCAAGGATGTAGTCGTTGATTACATTACGCACCATACTTAATGCAATTGTCTCGTTGCTTTGCAACTTAATACCGGAGGGGGTTCGGATGATAACCTCGAAGGTGGACTTTTAGGCATAGATGCAAGCTTGGATGGCGGTCTATGTACTTTGTCGTAATGCCCAATTAAATCTCACTATACTCATCATGATATGTATGTGCATTGTCATGCTCTCTTTATTTGTCAATTGCCCAACCGTAATTTGTTCACCCAACATGCCGTTCGTCTTATGGGAGAGACACCTCTAGTGAACCGTGGACCCCGGTCCAATTCTCTTTATCGAAATACAATCTACCGCAATACTTGTTTTTACCGTTTTCTCTCGCAAACAATCATCTTCCACACAATACGGTTAATCCTTTGTTACAGCAAGCCGGTGAGATTGACAACCTCACTGCTTCGTTGGGGCAAAGTACTTTGGTTGTGTTGTGCAGGTTCCACGTTGGCGCCGGAATCTCTGGTGTTGCGCCGCACTACATCCCGCCGCCATCAACCTTCAACGTGCTTCTTGGCTCCTCCCCGGTTCGATAAACCTTGGTTTCTTTCGAGGGAAAACTTGCTGCCGTGCGCATCATACCTTCCTCTTGGGGTTGCCCAACGAACGTGTGAAATACACGCCATCGGTGATCGCTCGAGATCATGTCGCGTCTCGTCTCGTACCGGCGGCAAAGATTTGAGGAGGACGGCGGCGATGGCGCACGCGCGGTGCTTGAGCGTGTCTACGCGCTAGGCTGGAGAGGTGGTGATGCGCTAGGCTGCGGCGGAGAGATAGGGGAGGACGGAGGCGATGGGTCGAGCCCATGCTCTAGCGCATCCAGTGCGCGCTCACCACGCAGCTGGCATGGTTCTGGGCGTTCTGGGCGCGTGCTGGCCTGGCCAATGCCAGCCTCTCGCGTGCCGTGGCCGTGCACGCGTGCACGGTGCTAATCAAGGATGGAGAGGGAGTGTACTGGACATGGTTAAAGGGAAAGGAGAGGATCAGAGAAAGGGGTGGCATGCTGGCCGGCATGGTGCACGGCATGGTGAGGTTTTGGCTTTCTACAGGCTTTAACCATCAAGAGTTTGTCCTTGGCTTGATGCAGGAGACACAGGAGCGACATGGTGTTGTTCTGAGCCTCTCCACGCTTTAATCAACATGAGCAAGTACTAGCATTGATGCAGGAGATGCAGAGGATCAAAATCATCACAAACCAAAAGTGGTTTAGCCCAAGATCCACTGGACAAAGAGATGTATGTCAGTTACAGATTTGTGCCCGCCAGGTATTCGACGAAATGGCCGCATGAAGAAAATGTTTGAATTTTTCAAATCTTTTTGGTGGAGTTGATTTGAATATTCTTTGGAGTAGAATGGTGGTGGTGGTGTGCAAAATGGTGCTGGTTTGCAAAGTTTCAAATTTGAGATGATCTTCTCTTTGATTCAATGTTGCCACTTGTCACCTTTATACTGGTCAATGTAGACAGAGTCAACCCTGATGGTCAACACCAAAAATGTTCATATTGATATGGTCTTGGATGAGGTGGAAAGAGTTGGCAAGGTGTAGTTTAAGAATCTGCCAAACCAGGGGCTCAAAGTGGGCATGATGTTATAAAAGTGCAAATTGACCATTATCATATGTAACAAGGATTTGATTTTTCCTTCGATTTGATTTGTGTTTCTTTGATGAAAATGTGTTTGTTGTTGATATATTAGTGTTTCACAAGCAATGGCACAAGCAATGGTGGCCTTGGTTGATGATTTGCAAAAATGGCCATTTGTGTATGTGAGTGATATTTGTCTTTTTCCATTTCTTTTATTTCTCTCTATTTGGGGTTCTGTGATCATGTACTAGGGTTTAAGGGTTTAAGCACATTAGAATAACACATCAACACTCATCATGGCAATGGCATACAAGAATGCATGAACACTTATGCATAACACTATATGTAAAGAAAAGTTTTTGTTAGTTCCAAAATTTGAGTAATTGATTTCTTTGTCTTTATTGAATTGAAAACTTGGGATGTTACAGCTGCCGAACATTGTTGTCGAAGTTTTGCTCCTCCTCCATGATTTGTTGGATCATCTCGCCATTGCTATCCATGTGTACGAGAAAAAAAATCATTAACATCCGAACAATTTAAGTGCATGGTGGACGCACGGGGAAGCCGTCGTGTTCAGGGACGAGTCGGTAAACAACTAGCCAAGCCTATGTCTGGCGCATGCGAAATATTCCATCAGAATGGCCGGCGATTTGATCAGCGGTGGGAGGGATGGGAGGGAAGTCGTATCGCGAAAGAAAGGCGGGAGGCAACAACGTCAGCTTTGGTCGATGGAAGGTGGGTACCCGCGTCGCTTTTAATTGCATTTGTCGCCCCCGCAACAAACCCCTATGTAGCGGGGACGGGAAGGGGGCGTCGGACACTCTATTAGGCTGCCAGACTGAAGTTGCCTTTGGAACGTGCAGCTGAGGCGGTCAAATATTCAGTGTGCCCCAAATCTCTTTGAGGGACACTCAGGGGGATGTGACTGGAGATGCTATTAGTATCTCCGGCTGAAGCACAACTTCAAAGATGAAGTCCTCAAGAGTGGTTAGCGACACAAAAATGCTGTCATGAGGCGGTGCCTATTGACCCCAAAACCATGTGCCTCGTAAAATCGATCAAGATTGATTTTAGCAACTGACTGCTATGGCCTTTTGTGTAGTACCATTTTGGCATCCTCGTCATGTAGTCTTGCCACCCTCACGATGCATTTCTCTCGTATGGAAAATGACGCAATCCTCTATAGGCCGCTAATCTGCCTCATCATATCTTTTATCGTCATTTTCTACGTTGTCTTGAATACCGGTTTGTTGTTGGATAAGGAGGTTGGTACTCCTTCTAGAACCTAATTGGTTGCATGCAAGGAATCTCCATCCAAGACAAGGGTCGCTCTCACACTTGGTTGCATGTATCACACGAGCACTAGAAGGCTGTGGTGTTTGGTTGCCTACAAGAGCAGTTTTGGACTTGGTTGACACATGCTTGGTAGTGTTTGGTTGCCTCAAAGGATCTGGATATAGCATTCTCCCGTTAGAGTGGCGAGATTACCTGACACTCCACACAATTGCAATTTTCGGAAGTGATACTGATGTGGTGTTTGGTTGCCTACAAGAGTAGTTTTGGACTAGCTTGAGGCATGCTTAGTAGTGTTTGGTTGCCTGAAGAGATCTTGATGTAGTATTCTCCTCTTGGCACTCCACACAATTTCAAGTGTAAGTATAAGTGGCTTCACAACACACCATACCATGCTATAACCACGGAGCAACTTAAGCTCTTGTGTCATATCACATTAACTAGCACGGCCATTAAAAGTAACACCCTTAACTAGTACTCCCTTCATCCGCGAACAAGTGTATTTCTAGGTTTTATCTAGAAAACATCATAGAAGATTGCGAGGTTCTTGGACTTCTTCTCTTTCTTGAACAAATCAATAGGTGGCTTTTGTACATAGAACTTTTCGAGGAAACGGATGTAAGAACATGCCATCTTAAGAATACTAAGTCAAACTTATTCAAATACCTTTTCAAATTTGACCTGTACAAATGCAAAACATTTATGACACTAAGCTAGTATCACTAGATTCGACTTACATATAGATTGATTTGGTATACAGATTCATAATCTACCAATTTAACATCATACATGTTCGTACTCATTTCAATAAAGTTAGCCAAATTTGAAGAATTTGACATAAGACAAAAGTTACGGATACACTTATTGGTAGACGGAGGAAGTACCCCCATTAATAGTACTACTTAACCAAGCTCGCCACAACACATCAACAATGCTATGTCCATATTTACATGCCTTTCTAGTTTTTGTGATTCAACTTTCACCACTAGTTTAACCAATTATACACATTTCATTAAAATTATACCATTGAAAACTTTACTTGAATAGAAATTTAATGGTAAAAGTTTAAGTGAATGTAATCCAGATTTATTTGGTCAAATTAAACGTCATCTCGTAAATATTTTTGGCATGGTGTCTAACTAGTCTTTTCCTTGATGATGCCATATCTCACTATGTGATGATGCAATGACAGTGAGGCAATAATAAAAACAGCGGAACAAAGATTATTGATGCACTTTACACCCCGTCGACAACACCAAGAGAAAGGAAAATAAAATACATCGGGTATGTACAATACTGCTGGATCAATTAAATTTCCTTACTTTCATTGGAAACATAGACTAGGATATAGTATACTAGTAGGTACACCAATCATCCGAGCATACAAAACAGATGTAATTCTTGTAACCTTCACCAATAATAAGTAATCAACAAGCCAATATAATCCCGATTTCCATCTGGAACACATAGTTGCAACAGACCACTTCTCTGTTGCTTAGAGCTCAGAAGCAAGCGTCCAACAGGCAGCAGCAGCAAAGGGCAGCCAAGCTGCCAAAACATAATAAAAATGTATGTTAGTTGTGGTCAGCACACATAACATTGTTATTTTCGCATGTTCCATAGCTTTGAAATGAGTGGACGCATGCTATATGCCAAGCTTGGAACAGGAGAAAAAAAATACAGATACAATTCTACGGTGGTTAAATTTAGATAAATTGTTACTTTGAAAAAAATCAGAGACAGTTACTCTGAAGTTAAGAAAATAAAATCTATTTTGACCGTCAGCTGGGTGTCATTTTATAATTTGTATCTTTTGGCACCCAGTGCTAGAGGAGGGGCTGACAGCTAGGAGGTGAGCTGAGGCAACCAGGCTGACAGATCAGGGACGGCAGGAACAAGTCTGGAAGTTGAGCGACGTGGGGCCGACGCGCTGGGCTTTTCCGAGACCAGGACACCAGGTCATGGTCAGCTCACGAGTAATCACCAACTAACTCAGCAGCCCCCCAACTCCCTCTCCCTCTTGGCCAGTGGCCACAAAAAACAATGACCCCCCAACGACGCCGACGACCGTGAGGCACCACCGGCGCCTGGGCGAGCCTTCATAGATCTAACGTGGTAGAGTAGAACCAAGAAGAAGGATGATTCGGGAAGGAGGGAGGAGGCGTACCATCCCTCCATGAAGGAGGGCCCGCTGCTCCCCTGCTGCCGGGGCGGCTGCTGGGCGTAGGGAGGAGGGTATCCCTGCTGCGGGTAGCCTTGCTGCGGCGGGTACCCCTGCTGTGGCGGATACCCCTGCTGCGGCGGGTAGCCCTGGGCAGGATAGGCTTGCGCCGGCGGCGGGTAGCCGGCCGGAGGGTAGCCTTGCTGCGGCGGGTACGAGTCTTTCCCTGGATACCCTGAGCAGCAACAAATTAACGCAGGCGGATTATTAGTTAGTTAGTCAAAAAAGAAAAGATCGATCACAAAAGCAGCGGCCAGATCGTAGACGAGATGTGGGAAGAAGAGGGAATCGAGGAGATGGATCTTGAGGCGACCGGAAGGAACGGACCTTGCGGCGGAGGCGCGCCGACGGGTGGCTGCTGCTGGCCGTAGTAGCTCATGACTGCGGCGTCGGATGCAGGTCAATTCTCCGTTGGGGGAGGGAGGGGAGGCCGCGCGTTGTGTGGGGTGGATAGACAGCGGGGAGGCAGATATAATTAGGCGGAAGAGACGGCACACTGAACCCCGCCTGTGGACTGGGAGCTGTTGGGCGTAGCCGTTGGGCTGGGACCACAGGGTTGTTGTGCCCGTTGCATGCTACTACTTCTACACGCCAACGGGCAACGGGCAAAAACCTCTCTCTACCAAATTTCTTCAAACGCTTGCTCCATTGTTTTTATATCTTATATATTTTTTCAACAAAGAGAATGTATTAGCAATTACAGTACATCCAGTCTTTACAACAACCAAACGTCCTAAAGATATTACAGATGCACACAACTCTACTATAAAAAAAAAGAAAAAAAAAATCACGCTACGATGATTAAAACCTTGTAGCTGCAACACAAACAACAACCAAGACAGCACTCGGAGTTCGCGTTCTCAAAACAATGCCTTCAACAAAATTATTGCCGGACACAATCTGTTATTGTTCTGTACTCCTCTTGTGTTGGCACCCCCGCTTGCTAATGTCGCTGCTGCAAGTCAATGAACACCAAGCAAAGTCCTCTTCTCTCTGAAGACTCAATCTGTTACTGCTATACCTCAGACCTCGGCCGCCATAACATTCTCCGTCACTATCTTCTCCATGCAAATAGAAAACCGACATGCCCCATGATGACAACAGATAGCGAAGCTTCACAACACTCCCTCTTGAAGCCACACGGCTACAAATATGGGTGTCCATGATTGAATGCCATCTGATCCAGCAATCTATAGGCATCATGCGCGTAAGGATATCGTCGACGAAGCATTCCAGAACTCGGCACTGACTAGATCAATGAGGATTGGCATCAAGCACAACATATGAGCGTAATTTATTTTCTTTTTGTCGAACAAAGATGAAAGTTTTGGGTAAATTGTTTGTGTGACCAAGAAATTATTGTTTTCGCAATGCCAGGATCTTTGGGAATATTTTGGTCTCGATATAATAGTGGGCCTGGAATCTAAAAGTATTTAAAACATTGTTTTTAATTGCTCCAAGTTTCCCATAAGCTTGGACATGCAAAGTTTTACAAAGTTCATAAGGGCTTTGAACTGGTCGGGTTTGGTGACAAAGTCTATACCAAGAGATAAATGTGATGGACACTCGTTTTTCATAGGTTATGTAATTATGCTAACTAGAATATTGACTCTAGTGCAAGTGAGAGACTAGAGGAGTTATACCCTAGAGGCAATAATATAATACGATTATTTATTAATAACTACATGTTCGTTGTTAATGTTATCCATGTATGATGTAACTGCTGTGGTTGTTGAATATGAGATTCGAAAAAAATACCATAAAAATGGCTTGCTTGATGATCATGTTTTTTCTTGATCATAGGCATAGTTAATGTAACATGCACACTGCTGGACAAGATGACGACATCTCTCTAACTTTATAGATTTGTGTGTTTGATGACAACATGTGTGATACATTTATGTGCGTTCAAATGATGCAGATGTATTCATGTTGAAAAGTAAGAAAAAGAAAGGTGCAAATCTGCCTCATGCCAGATAATCCACGGCCCCTGAAAATCGACTATGGACTTAAGGTCCGGGGCTATTGTTGGCCGGATATTTTCCTATACACTAGATATTCCGGGGGGGGGGGGATATCCGGCCCTTACTTAGGCCGGAATATCCGGCCTCAATTTTCTGCAACGGCTCGATTGGGGGGGGGGGTATAAATACCCCTTCTTCCCCAAGCTCGAGCTTCTCACTCTCTCCAAGTTCACCCACCATTGTTGAGCCACAAGAAACACAAGAATCACTTGATCTCCTCCTCCAACCATCCAAAGCTCTTGATCTTTGGAGAATCGAAGGAGAAGACCCTGATCTACATCTTCACCAAAGCAATTTACATTTCCCCCTCATTTGCTTCAGGGCCCCTTTGCTAGTGTTCCTTTTTGGAAACCCTAGTTATTGTGACTTAATTTGTTCTTGTTGGTGTTGTGTTGTTACAACTATTGGGAGCTTCCAATTCAGTTGTGGATGTGTGCCCCAAGAACCTTGTAAAGGCCCGGTTTCCGCCTCGAGGAAATGCCTTAGTGGACAAGTGAGCTAGGTGTAAGGGTATTTTACCCTTATCCATTATTTTGGTAACAATGACACCGCGCTAGAGTATTTGACCTAATATGTTTATAAGGATAATCTCAGGTATTAGGCAATGAGGCATAAATGGTGTATCAAAGGAACAAGAAGGCTAAAGGAGACCCCCACTTCAACAACAATCAAAAGGGGTCTACGGCAGGAATCCGGTGCACGCCCGGTCCAACCGGGCCGAGCAACCGGACCGTCCGGCGCTCGGCCCGGTCAACCGGTCGCCAACCGGGAAGTCCGGCGCACGACCCGGTCGACCGGCCGCCAACCGGAGTCTCCGGCGGAACACAAGAAATCCGGTTGCCGACCGGTCAACCGGCCTCTCGACCGGTGGGTCCGGCGCACGGCCCGGTCGACCGGTCGCCAACCGGGCGCCAACCGACCGCCAACCGGAGGAGCTCCGGAACCGAGCAAATGGAGTCCGGTCACCGGTCCGGTCCGACCGGCCTCACCACCGGGCTGTCCGGTCTGTGGCCCGGTCAAACCGGGTTTCTCGAGGAAAATGCTGAGGTGGCAAGTGACCAACGGCCATATTTCGAAGAACACTATAAATAGGTCTTCTCCTACCTCTGAACAGTTAGGCACTACACTACAAGTTGTTCTTGAGCTCTCTCTCTTACTCCATTGCTAGAAACACCAAAAGCCTCAGATCTCCCTCCTCCTCCACCCAAACTCAAATCCCTCCGGGGAATCGTTAGAGGAGGACTCGATCTACCGTTCTACCAAGCCAAATCTCATTCCCCCTTGTATTCATTGAGAAGCTTGCTTCCTAGGGTTCCTTGGAAACCCTAGGTGGGCAAGAAGGAGTCCGGAAGCATCCGGGCTGTGGATTTGCTCCGGGCAAGATTGTGAAGGTTTGGAGGCTACCTCAAAGTCTACCACAAGTGAGTGAGCTATTCCTTCGTGGGATAGGCTCCGGAGAATAGGGTGAGCCTTCGTGGCGCGGGGAATCCTTCGTGGGACCTCCACTCCTCCAAACGTGACGTACCTTGTTGCAAAGCAAGGGAACACGGGAATACATCCTCGTCTCCGCGTGCTATCGGTTATCTCTAACCGAACTCCTTACTTGTGATTTAACGCACTGTGAGAGCCTTCGTGCTCGAGTTAGTTGTATCCTCATATAGGTTGCTTCACCTAGTTTGCATTAGGCTCACCTTTATATTCCGCAAAGCCTAATATTGCAAAGAAAGAATTAAAATCTGTAGAAACCTATTCACCCCCTCTAGGTTTACCATCTCTATACTTTCAATTGGTATCAGAGCCTGGACTCTTATTAAGGGCTTCACCGCCTTAAGAGTGAGATGGATAAACTCTTCGAGGGTCTAGATGACGACTCTAACCTTTCGGTTGAAGAGATGAAATTTAGATTCTTGGCATATGATGCCGAGAAGAAGAAAAAGGAGGATGAGCTACAAAACCAAATGACAGAACCTAACTGCGGGTGGAACTCCTAGTGGGGCTTCGGCCTCTAAGGAAACCTACCATGAAGCTAACCATGACTATCCCAAAAACACTTCACCCATGCCTCATATAAACCATAGTGGGACCGTTCCCCATTTTGATGGAACTCACTTTCCACATTGGAAATCTGCTATGGAATCTCATATTCGCAGCTGCAGTGTGGAGCTATGGGAGCTCATTGTTCATGGACATCGGGAGCCACAAGATCCTACTCGTTTGACCTCCACCGAGTTCTACAATCATCAACTCAATGCCTCCGCACGTGACAAGATTAGTAGTGGCATCAACCGCAAGCTCCTTGATCAAGTCGATGACATTGTCTCCGCTAAAGAGTTGTGGGATCGGATCATAGTACTCCAAGAGGGAACCGATTTGATCCAATCAGCTCTCTATGAGACCGCAAAGCAAGAGGCCCACCGAGTTCATGATTCGAGATGGAGAATCCGTATCCGATGCCTATGCTAGGTTTGGTGCTCTTAGAGTAAGGGTCAAGGGACTTGGTGTTGAGAAGTACAATGATGGCTTCGAGATGAATGAAGCATTCATAAAGTCCAAGGTCATTGCTATGATTGCCGTCAAGCAAGAAGACACCAACCTTGCACTCAACTTGCAAATCATGACCAAGAGTGCCGATCTCAACTCTGATGATCTCGTCTCCTATGTGACCGCCAATGAAAACATGGCCAAAGCGGGAAAGAGGCTCATGGCAATGAACCGTGTGGATGAAGCCTCGCACAACCATGAAGGGTCACACAACCTTGCTCTCAAAGCTAGGGCCGATCATGGGAGCAAAGAAGACTATGAAATTGAAGAAGAAGAAGAGATGATTTCAACTAGTGACATGGCTACCGACTTTGCTTTCTTTGCCAAGAAATACAAGGCAAAGTTTCCAATGCTCCTCAATGACAAGAAGAAGAAGAGAACTTGCTACAATTGTGATGAAGATAGCCACTTTGCAAATGAGTGCCCTTATGAGAAAAGGGTAGACAAGCCAAGATTCATCAAAGGGGTCAAGCCAAGATTGAAGCCAAACCCAATCAACGATCGATTCAAGAAGAACAAGGGAAGAGCTTTTGTTGGAACCGAGTACTTGTCCGATGATGAAGATGAAGATGAGGAGAAGGAGGCCGGGGTGGCCGGCTTGGCTTTCTCCAAGCCCGGGTCACTCTTCACATATGACTACTCCAAGGACTACTCCACGGAGAATGATGTTGGTTCCTCCTTCATGGCAAGAATGACTCAAGATGATGACTCCGATGACTCTTCCTCCTCTACAATCGTTGGCTCTTGTCTTATGGCAAGGGAAACCAAGGTAATGGAACCTCCACCTTCCCTATCTAGTGTCCTTGATGATGAAAACGAAAATCAAGAAGAATTAATTGTGCTTAAGGAACTCTATGAATGTTAGATGCACCCTTCGTGGTGAAGCTCTTCTCAAGTTTGATTTCTTGATGGACTCACTCAAGGAAAAGGATGAGTCCATTGAGGAATTAGAATATCAATTGGATGAAAAGGAACGGAGATTCAATCTCCTAAGACAAGAGCTAAAAACCGAAAGGTGCATATCTCAAGGCCTTAAGCAACAAATTGAAACTTATGAACTTGATAAAGTTAAGGACCTAGAAACTATTGATAGGGCTCAATCTTTGACTCAAGTGCTCCATACCTCAAAGGAGGAACTTGAAGTTGCTCATGCTTCTCTCACTAGGGATCTTGACCACCTTGAAAGAGCTAACAAGCTTGTAAAGGATGAGCTCAAGAAACTTGGAGAGAATCATGACCTACTCCAAGAAACCTACATGAAAGCACTTGAATCAATGAAGGATCCCATTGTTGTTGAAAAGCATGCTAGTTCTCCTACATCTTTTACTAGTGAGCATGCTAAGCTTGTTGAGGAACATGTTCGTTTACAAGAGGAACTCTCTTTGCATGTTGAGACCAATGCATATCTTGAATCCTTGGTGACTAAATATGGTCTCGACTATCATCCTAATGAATCCTCTTGTGAGCATGCATCTATTCTTGAGGAAAATGTTAGGTTAACAAAGGAACTTGCAAAGTTCACCACCGCCAAGAACAAGATGGGATTGGATGACCTCTTGAGTAAGCAAAGGTCAAAAAATCAAAAGTTTGGACTTGGATATGTTCCCAAGTCTCACAAGAAGAAGAACTACAACAAGGAGAAACCCGCTCAAGATAGGAACAAGAAGGTCACTAATAATGGCAAAGCCTCAAGGGGCAAAGCCACTAGTGGTGACCGCACGGGGCCAAACGATCACTATGCATTATTTGTTGATTATTATGGTGATGTTTATGCTAACTATGTTGGCCCTCCTAATGGCTATGCTTATAGAGAGTACTCAATTTTGGTACCAAAAGATATTGTTGCCATTGCAAAGGAACCCATTAATCGATGGGTTCCTAAATCCTCTACTTGATTTTGTAGGGGTATGCCTCCGGTGGTCCAAAATGGGTGTTTGATAGTGGATGCACCAATCATATGACCGGAGGAAAAGGTGTGCTTGATCAATTCATTGAGGATATTGATGTCTACGTTCCCCCTCCTTTCCTGTAGACAGTGTTGGGCCCCCAAGAGCAGAGGTTTGTAGAATAGCAGCAAGTTTTTCCTTAAGTGGATCACCCAAGGTTTATCGAACTCAGGGAGGAAGAGGTCAAAGATATCCCTCTCATGCAACCCTGCAACCACAAAGCAAGAAGTCTCTTGTGTCCCCAACACACCTAATAGGTGCACTAGTTCGGCGAAGAGATAGTGAAATACGGGTGGTATGAATAAGTAGTGAGCAACGGTACCGGAAAGTAGCTTGATGGCGTGTAGTATGATAGCGGTAGTAATGCAGCGATAGTAACGCGATAAAACGAGTAAACAAGCAGCGATAGCGGTATTTAGGAACAAGGCCTAGGGATTACACTTTCACTAGTGGACACTCTCAACATTGATCACATAACGGAATAGATAAATGCATACTCTACACTTTTGTTGGATGATGAACACATTGCGTAGGATTACACGAACCCTCAATGCCGGAGTTAACAAGCTCCACAATAATGCTCATGTTTTAGTAACCTTTAGTGTAAGATAGATCAACAGACTAAACCAAGTACTAGCATAGCATGCACACCGTAACCTTCATGCATATGTAGGAGGAATAGATCACATCAATATTATCATAGCAATAGTTAACTTCGCAATCTACAAGAGATCATGATCATAGCATAAACCAAGTACTAACACGGTGCACACACTTGTCGCCTTTACACACGTGCGGGAGGAATAGAACTACTTTAATAACATCACTAGAGTAGCACATAGATAGTAGTGATACAAACTCATATGAATCTCAATCATGTAAAGCAGCTCATGAGATTATTGTATTGAGGTACATGGGAGAGAGATGAACCACATAGCTACGGCGAAGCCCTCGAGCCTCGGGGATGGATTACTCCCTCCTCATCATGGAAGCAGCGATGGCGGTGAAGATGGCGGTGAAGACGGCGGTGGAGACGGCTCCGGGGGCAATTCCCCGTCCGGCGGGGTGCGGAACAGAGAGTTCTGTCCCCCGAATTTGACTTTCGCGATGGCGGCGGCTGCGGATGGGTTTTCGTCTCGTGGTTCTTTACGTCGATGTTTTTAGGTCACGACGGCTTATATAGGCGAAGAATCGGAGTCGGAGGGGCCACGGGCTGCCCAAACCATAGGGGCGCCCCCCCCGGCCGCGCCGGGGTGTGGTGTGGGCCCCACGGCACCTCTCTGGCCCTTCTCCGGTGCTCTGGAAGCTTCGCGAAATTATAAGATCCCCGGAATTGATTTCGTCCGATTCCGAAAATATTTCCTTACTAGGATTTACTGAAACCAAAAACAGCGAGAAAACGAGCAAGCGGCCTTTCGGCATCTCGTCAATAGGTTAGTTCCGGAAAACGCATAAAAATGATATAAAGTGTGAACAAAACATGTTGGTATTGTCATAAAACAAGCATGGAACATCGGAAATTATAGATACGTTGGAGACGTATCAGCATCCCCAAGCTTAGTTCCTACTCGTCCTCGAGTAGGTAAACGATAAAAGATAATTTACGAGGTGACATGCTACCAACATAATCTTAATCATACCATTGTAAAGCTTATGAGATGAATGCAGCGATTCGAAACAATGTAAATGCAATGAGTAAACAATTGAATCATATAGCAAAGACTCTTCATGAATAGTACTTTCAAGACAAGCATCAATAAGTCTTGCATAAGAGTTACTCATAAAGCAATAAATTCTTAGTAGAGACATTGAAGCAACACTATGGAAGATTAAGTTTCAGCGGTTGCTTTCAACTTGTAACATGTATATCTCATGGATAGTTGTCAATGCAAAGCAATATAACAAATGCAATAAGCAAGTATGTAAGAATCAATGCATAGTTAACACAAGCGTTTGCTTCTTGAGGTAAAGAGAAATAGGTGAACTGACTCAACAATAAAAGTAAAAGAATGGTCCTTCAAAGAGGAAAGCATCGATTGCTATATTTGTGCTAGAGCTTTTATTTTGAAAACATGAAACAATTTTGTCAACGGTAGTAATAAAGCATATGCATCATGTAAATTATATCTTACAAGTTGCAAGCCTCATGCATAGTATACTAATAGTGCCCGCACCTTGTCCTAATTAGCTTGGACTACCGGATCTTTGCAATGCACATGTTTTAACCAAGTGTCACAATGGGGTACCTCCATGCCGCCTGTACAAAGGTCTAAGGAGAAAGCTCGCATTTTGGATTTCTCGCTTTTGATTATTCTCAACTTAGACATCCATACCGGGACAACATGGACAACAGATAATGGACTCCTCTTTAATGCATAAGCATGTGGCAACAATTATTATTCTCATATGAGATTGAGGATATGTGTCCAAAGCTGAAACTTCCACCATGAATCATGGCTTTAGTTAGCGGCCCAAAGTTCTTCTCTAACAATATGCATGCTCCAACCATAAAGGTGGTAGATCTCTCTTACTTCGGACAAGACGGACATGCATAGCAACTCACATGATATTCAACAAGGAATAGTTGATGGCGTCCCCCGAAACATGGTTATCGCACAACAAGCAACTTAATAAGAGATAAAGTGCATAAGTACATATTCAATACCACAATAGTTTTTAAGCTATTTGTCCCATGAGCTATATATTGCAAAGGTGAATGATGGAATTTTAAAGGTAGCACTCAAGCAATTTACTTTGGAATGGCGGATAAATACCATGTAGTAGGTAGGTATGGTGGACACAAATGGCATAGTGGTTGGCTCAAGGATTTTGGATGCATGAGAAGTATTCCCTCTCGATACAAGGTTTAGGCCAGCAAGGTTGTTTGAAGCAAACACAAGCACGAACTAGTACAGCAAAACTCACATAAAAGACATATTACAAGCATCATAAAACTATACATCGTCTTCCTTGTTGTTCAAACATCTTACTAGAAAATATCTAGACTCTAGAGAAACCACTCATGCAAACCAAATTTTAACAAGCTCTATGTATTTCTTCACTAATAGGTGCAAGGTATATGATGCAAGAGCTTAAATAAGAGCACAACAATTGCCAAGTATCAAGTTATTCAAGACATCATACCAATTACTACATGTAGCATTTTCCAATTCCAACCATATAAAAATGAACGAAGCGAGTTTTAACCTTCGCCATGAACACTAAAAGATAAAGCTAAGAACACATGTGTTCATATGAACCAGCGGAGCGTGTCTCTCTCCCACACAAGCATTTATTCAAACAAAAACAAAAACAAAAACAAAAGCACACGGACGCTCCAAGTAAAGTACATAAGATGTGGCCGAATAAAAATATAGTTTCAAGAGAAGGAACTCGATAATTTGTCGATGAAGAAGGGGATGCCTTGGGCATCCCCAAGCTTAGACAGCTTGAGTCTTCTTGAAATATGCAGGGGTGAACCACCGGGGCATCCCCAAGCTTAGAGTTTTCACTCTTCTTGATCATAGTATATCATCCTCCTCTCTTGACCCTTGAAAACTTCCTCCACACCAAACTTTAAGCAAACTCATTAGAGGGTTAGTGCATAATCAAAAACTCACATGTTCAGAGGTGACACAATCATTCTTAACACTTCTGGACATTGCTCAAAGCTACTGGAAGGTAATGGAACAAAGAAATCCACCCAACACGGCGAAAGAAGCAATGCGAAATAAAAGGCAGAATCTGTCAAAAACAGAACAGTCCGTAAAGACGAATTTTAAAATGGCACCAGACTTGCTCAAATGGAAAAACTCAAAACTAATGAAAGTTGCGTACATATCTGAGGATCACTCACGTAAATTGGCATAATTTTCTGAGTTACCTACAGAGAATTAGACCCAGATTCGTGACAGACAGCAATGCTGTTTCTGCGCAGCAATCCAAATCTAGCATCAACTTTACCATAGAGACTTTACTTGGCACAACAAAACATAAAACTAAGATAAGGAGAGGTTGCTACAGTAGTAAACAACTTCCAAGACACAAATATAAAACAAAGTACTGTAGCAAAATAACACATGGGTTATCTCCCAAGAAGTTCTTTCTTTATAGCCATTAAGATGGGCTCGGCAGTTTTGATGATGCATTTGCAAGAGATAGTATTTGAAGCAAAAGAGAGCTTCAAGAGGCAAATTCAAAACACATTTAAGTCTAACATGCTTCCTATGAAGAGGAATCTTGTACACAAATGAATTCATGAAGAACAAAGTGACAAGCATAAGAGGATAAAACACGAGTAACTTCAAGATTCTCAACATAAAGAGGGGAAACTTAATATTATTAAGATGCATATAACCATATTTCCCTCTCTCATAATAACTTTCAGTAGCATCATTGATGAAATCCACAATATACCCATCACTTAAAACATTCTTATCATGGTTCATATGCATAGAAGTATCATTAAATTTGGCATAAGAAGAATTATTCTCATTAATAGTAATTGGAGCAGGATTATTATCAAGAATTTGAACATGGTAAACAAGTTGCATATTAAGGAAATTGTTTTTAGTAAGCCTATCATAACTATGACAAGTTTCATAAGGATAATTGTAACATGTGTCATATCCATCTCTATAGCGATTATCTAGACCAGAATATGTGATATCATCATTTTCACTAAAAGTAGAGGTCTCAAGTATAGGATCTTTGAGCACAACATCCCCAAGCTTAGAGCTTTCAATATCATCGTTTGAGGGGACATGAATAATGCTATCATCATTACTTTCATAATCAGTACCAAAGAGATTTCCAACATCAAAGTTAGTGTGCTCTTCCAAATCATGATCATTAATATGGGTAAAGGGTATAGGAAGATCATCGTACTCAGATTCATTATCACAATAATCATCAGGAGCAACATACTTACGGTTACCTATCGTTATCTCATATACGCGGGGATATGTTGTTACCTCTTTCTTTTTATTCCCCTTATTCTTCTTCTTCTTCTTCGTTCCCTTCTTCTTCTTCTTCTCCTCCTCCTTTTCCTCGTTCCCTCCTTTAGGAGGAAGAGGCTTGGGTGGCTTGTCCGCATAACCTGATTTACTTTCGAAACAATGGAAGAAACTTGGGAGGATCCCTCCTTTTCATTAATTAGTTGAAAACACACAGCGGTCCTATCATATTTTGGTAAGGTGTCATCTTCTAAAATATTTTGTATGTAAGTATTTGTATGACTATTATCAATGCAATAAGAAAAACACCCATGCGGGACATCATCAATATCAAGATCACTCATATGTAACAAAGAGATTTTTCTCGACAATTCTTCACACCCCAAAAATAAAGTAAGTTCATCATGCTGATTAGGAGTAATTTCATCATCACAATACAAATTTGCAGCACTCATTGGGTTCAAATTATCATTGGAGGAGCATTGAAAATTAAAATGACCCACTTCATGGCAAACTTCACAAATAAAAGGATAGAGGGCACAAACTTTTTTACCAAGATCATCTAGAGCCCTAAACCACTTTCTAGTTTTTTCATTAGCATGATGGATACAATATTCATCTTTGATTTGATTAATTCCACAAGGTCTATGTATTCCACAAAAATTAACATGCTTATAGGAAATAACATTCTTAGGAGTTTGAGCATGCTCATTACAATAATTAACAACAATTTCATTCTTCATGCAAGCCTCTTTAAAAGGTTCATGATACTTATCAAAATTCTTTTTAGGCAATTCAAAATGAGAAGCAAAGGCTTTATAAAGATTTGCGGCAACTTGAGAGTCAAGACCATAAGTAGCACTCATATTTCGAAATTTATCGGTATCCATAAAAGTTTCAATGCATTCATAATCATAATTTATACCGACTCTTTACCTTTGTCGTTCTCCCAATCTTCAGCGTTCTCCTTAATCCGATCAAGAAGGTCCCTTTTAAACTCTTCGTGGTTGCGCGTGAATGATCCAGAACAAGTAGCATCCGGCAAAGTCTTATCTTGAGGAGAAAGTCTGGCATAGAAATTATCAATAATGATATTACACGGAAGCTCATGATTGGGGCATTTGAGCATTAAAGACTTCAATCTCTCCCATGCTTGGGCAATACTCTCTCCATCATGAGGCCAGAAATTATATATTCGGTTTCGGTCTTTGTGAATTTCACTTGGAGGATAGAATTTAGAATAAAATAGATGCACAATATCCTTCCAATCAAGAGAATGCTCATCCTTCAGCGGTTTATGCCAATGCGCCGCTTTACCAGACAACGACATAGAGAATAATTTCTTCTTCACTTCATCCATAGAAATACCTGCACACTTGAATAACCCGCATAATTCATGCAAAAACGAGTAAATGATCTCCGGGATGCACGGTTCCATCCCCTTCATAGCGGTTATCCATAACACGTTCAATAATTTTCATAGGTATTTTATATGGAGTACTTTCAGTAGGTGCATTTAAAATATCACAAGCATCATTAGAGTTATCGCATATGGGAGATAAAGTATTATCGAGCAAATTTTCTCCCCTAAAGATGGGAAGCTAAAAAGTTCACAAAACTAGCTTCCCCAAGCTTAGACTTCTCCATAGCATTAGCAGTAATTGCATTCATACTAATAACATCGCTACTAGCATGCAAATGAGGTTCCATTGGTTTTTTAATGTTTGCACCAAACAATTCTAAATCAGGAAAAAGATTAAAAAGCTCACTAAATTTTTTGTTGTTTTCCATTATGCCTAACTAGTGTAAACAAGAAACAAAAAGATGCAATTGCAGGATCTAAAGGAAATAGCTTCGAGCACAAACACAATGGCGCCGGAAAAGTATTGTTACACGGAACCGGAGTATGAGTGCCTTTTTACCTTTCCTCCCCGGCAACGGCGCCGGAAAATAGCTTGATGTCTACGTTCCCCCTCCTTTCCTGTAGACGGTGTTGGGCCCCCAAGAGCGAGAGGTTTGTAGAACGGCGGCAAGTTTTCCCTTAAGTGGATCACCCAAGGTTTATCGAACTCGGGGAGGAAGAGGTCAAAGATATCCCTCTCATGCAACCACTGCAACCACAAAGCAAGAAGTCTCTTGTGTCCCCAACACACCTAATAGGTGCACTAGTTCGGCGAAGAGATAGTGAAATACGGGTGGTATGAATAAGTAGTAGCAACGGTGCCGGAAAATAGCTTGTCGGCGTGTAGTTGATGGTGGTAGTATTGCAGCGATAGTAACGCGATAAAACGGTAAACAAGCGATAGTAACTCAGCGGTATTTAGGAACAAGGCCTAGGGATTACACTTTCACTAGTGGACACTCTCAACATTGATCACATAACGAGAATAGATAAATGCATACTCTACACTTTTGTTGGATGATGAACACATTGCGTAGGATTACACGAACCCTCAATGCCGGAGTTAACAAGCTCCACAATAATGCTCATGTTTTAGTAACCTTTAGTGTAAGATAGATCAACGAGACTAAACCAAGTACTAGCATAGCATGCACACCGTAACCTTCATGCATATGTAGGAGGAATAGATCACATCAATATTATCATAGCAATAGTTAACTTCGCAATCTACAAGAGATCATGATCATAGCATAAACCAAGTACTAACACGGTGCACACACTAGTCGCCTTTACACACGTGCGGGAGGAATAGAACTACTTTAATAACATCACTAGAGTAGCACATAGATAGTAGTGATACAAACTCATATGAATCTCAATCATGTAAAGCAGCTCATGAGATTATTGTATTGAGGTACATGGGAGAGAGATGAACCACATAGCTACGGCGAAGCCCTCGAGCCTCGGGGATGGATTACTCCCTCCTCATCATGGAGAGCGGCGATGGCGGTGAAGATGGCGGTGAAGACGGCGGTGGAGACGGCTCCGGGGGCAATTCCCCGTCCCGGCGGGGTGCCGGAACGAGAGTTCTGTCCCCCGAATCTTGACTTTCGCGATGGCGGCGGCTCCGGATGGGTTTTCGTCTCGTGGTTCTTTACGTCGATGTTTTTAGGTCACGACGGCTTATATAGGCGAAGAATCGGAGTCGGAGGGGCCACGGGCTGCCCAAACCATAGGGGCGCGCCCCCCCGGCCGCGCCGGGGTGTGGTGTGGGCCCCCCGGCACCTCTCCGGCCCTTCTCCGGTGCTCCGGAAGCTTCGCGAAATTATAAGATCCCCGGAATTGATTTCGTCCGATTCGAAAATATTTCCTTACTAGGATTTCTGAAACCAAAAACAGCGAGAAAACGAGCAAGCGGCCTTTCGGCATCTCGTCAATAGGTTAGTTCCGGAAAACGCATAAAAATGATATAAAGTGTGAACAAAACATGTTGGTATTGTCATAAAACAAGCATGGAACATCGGAAATTATAGATACGTTGGAGACGTATCAGATATCAACAAGAAGTCAAGCATCACCTTTGGTGACAACTCAAAGGGAAAGGTACTTGGGTATGGCAAGGTGGCAATCTCTAAGGACTTGTGCCTTGAGACGGTCATGCTTGTTGAATACCTTGGTTATAACTTACTTTCTATATATCATCTTGCCGATGCCGGTTACAATTCATATTTTACTAAGTATTATGTGCAAGTCTTTAGGAGTGACAATCTCAAATTGGTCCTTGTTGGATATGTGGAGAACAACCTTTACGTGGTTGACCTCTCGAAAGAGAGCCCCTCTCCCTCCACATGTCTAATGGCGGCCAAGCATGATGAAGGATGGTTGTGGCATCGCCGCCTTGGTCATGTTAACATGAGAAATCTTAAACAACTCCTAAAGGGTGAGCACATTGTTGGACTAACCGGCATTTCTTTTGAGAAAGATCGTGTATGCGGTGCATGTGTAGCCGGAAAACAACTCAAGAAGAAACATCCTATCAAGAGTATTGTCACCACATCTAGGCCTTTGGAGCTCCTTCATTTGGATCTCTTTGGGCCATCACATTATGATACTCTTGGTGGAAGCAAGTATGGACTTGTCATTGTTGATGATTACTCAAGATACTCTTGGGTCTTTCTCCTTAAGTCTAAGGATGAGACACATAGAGAGTTCATCACCTTCGCCAAGAAAGCTCAACGTACATATGAATCCGAGATCAAGGCGATTAGGACCGACAATGGCACCGAGTTCAAGAACTATACTATGCAAGAGTTTGTTGATGATGAGGGCATCAAGCATGAGTTTTCGGCGCCATACACCCCTCAACAAAATGGTGTTGTTGAAAGGAAGAACCGTACTATCATTGAGATGGCAAGAACCATGTTGGGTGAATTCAACTCACCCCACAACTTTTGGGGAGAAGCCATCTCTACGGCCGTCCACTACTCCAACCGGCTCTTCCTCCGTCCCCTTCACAACAAAACTCCATACGAGCTTCTTACCGGTAACAAGCCTAACGTCACGTATATTCGTGTCTTTGGATGCAAATGTCTTGTTAAGAACAACAAAGGAAAGCTCGGTAAATTTGAAACTAGAACTATAGAGGGCATATTTGTTGGTTATGCGGAGAACTCTCACGCCTATAGGTACTACAACCGGTCCACTGGGACTATTGAAGTATCTTGTGACGTGGTGTTCTTGGAGGATAATGGCTCCCAAGTGGAGCAAGTTGTTCCATGTGTTGCGGGTAATGATGATGATCCATCTAGTGCCATCAAGCATATGGGCATTGGACACATTCGGCCCATGGAAGTTCATAATGATGATCAAGATGATGGAATAGAAGTATCAAGCACGGCTCAAATGGAGCCTAGCTCAACTCAAGCCGAACCATCAAGTGCAACTCAAGAACCATCCTCCACTCAAGATGAGTCACATTCCGAAGAACAAGAAGAAAGTCCTCATTCCACGGAGCAAGACCATGATGATGATCAAGAAACATCTTCAACTCATGATCAAGCTCAAGTGATCCCTCATGTTCAAGCACTAGCAAGAGATGAATTCATTGATCATGAAGGAACCATTCGGAAGATCAAGGCCGCTACAAGGGCAAGTGACATGAAAGTAGATCAAGTCCTTGGTAGCATCTCAAGAGGAGTGGTAACTCGTAGACACCATGCATTACTTATCACTTATTGTCAACACCATGCTTTTGTGTCTAGTTTTGAACCACTCAAGGTACATGAAGCCTTGGTTGATCCGGATTGGGTAATAGCTATGCAAGAAGAATTGGAGTGTTTCACTCGTAATGAAGTATGGTCTCTAGTTGAGAGACCCACGGATCATCGCATCAATGTTATTGGGACCAAATGGGTATTCAAGAACAAGCAAGATGAGAATGGCATTGTCATACGAAACAAAGCAAGGTTAGTGGCGCAAGGGTTTGCCCAAATAGAAGGTATGGACTTTGAGGATACCTTTGCGCCGGTAGCCCGTCTTGAAGCTATTCGTCTTTTGCTTGCATTTGCATCTTTCCACAATTTCAAATTATTTCAAATGGATGTGAAAAGTGCATTTTTGAATGGTCCTCTAAAAGAAACCGCATATGTGGCTCAACCCCGGGTTTCGAAGACCCATGCCGACCCAACCACGTGTATTTACTCCATAAGGCACTCTACGGTCTCAAGCAAGCTCCACGTGCTTGGTATGAGTTCCTTAGGGATTTCTTACTACATGATGGGTTTTGCATGGGTACGGTCGATTCCACCCTTTTCACCAAACGGGTTAAAGGGGGTGGCTTATTTATATGTCAAATATATGTTGATGATATTATCTTTGGTGGAACTAACCCCAATCATAACAAAGCTTTTGAGCTATTGATGACTAGGAAATTTGAGATGTCCATGATGGGAGAGTTGAAGTTCTTCCTAGGCTTCCAAGTGAGGCAACTTGCAAAAGGCACCTTCATCTCTCAAGAAAAGTATGTGAAGGACATGCTCAAGAAATTCAACATGACCAATGCAAGCCCAATGAAGACACCCATGCCCGTAAAGGGGCAACTTGGTTCATGTGATGGTGAGAAGGATGTGGACATAAAGGTATACCGCTCCATGATAGGATCCTTGCTCTACCTTTGTGCCTCTAGGCCGGATATCATGCTAAGTGTAGGGATGTGTGCTCGTTTTCAATCCGCTCCCAAGGAGAGCCATTTAATGGCGGTCAAACGGATTCTAAGATACCTTGTTCTCACTCCTACTCTCGGGCTATGGTATCCAAAGGGGTCAACCTTTGAACTCATTGGCTATTCGGATTCCGATTGGGCCGGTGATAAGGTTGACCGGAAGTCTACCTCCGGGGCTTGCCAATTTATTGGCCGGTCATTGGTGAGTTGGTCATCCAAGAAACAAAACTCCACCGCTTTATCCACCGCCGAAGCCGAATACATATCCGCGGCATCTTGTTGCACTCAATTGTTATGGATGAAGCAAACCTTGAAAGACTATGGTGTGTCTCTTGGTATGGTGCCTCTTCTTTGTGACAATGAAAGTGCAATTAAGATCGCCAATAACCCGGTTCAACATTGTCACACCAAACATATTGACATTCGCCATCACTTCCTACGTGATCATGTTGCCAATAAGGATATTGATCTCACTCATGTGGGAACAACCTACCAATTGGCGGATATTTTCACTAAGCCTTTGGATGAAGCCCGCTTTGTTAACTTGAGAGGAGAACTTGGTATTCTTGATCCTAAAAACTTGGATTGATTAACTTCTTGCACTATATTCTTGCATTTATCTTGCTATCTAGCTTAGAGGCATAGCACATATGGGGATAGTCATCCTACCATGTCTTGGTAAGATGCATACCTATGTGTGCAACATAAATCGACCCAATGTCATTATATGGACCCAAGCATGTCTCTTCGAGGTCTCATGACATTTGCGCTTTCACATAGGGGGAGTAATCCCCCTCCCCTCATTGAGCCTTCATTACAACTTGATTTGACTATATAAGGCCAAATGATCTTATTGCAAAAATCATTTCAAAATGGCTTATGATTCTTGATATATATTTCGACTCATGCCCATTGTTGCTATTTACATCTTGTTTGGATTTTCTCTCCAATGGGTATGCCTAGAAAATCGTGTGTTTCCAACCCCATGTCTATGCTCATCTCATCATCATCTATCTATCTATATGTACATGTCATCATCTGAGCATTCACACACATTTACACAAAGCATAGGGGCAAAACGAGGCAAAAACGAGATAAAACTGGATGGCCGGTCTCTGGCCCGGTTGGACCGGCCTCTGCGCCGGATCGGCTGGCGCCAGGTCCGGTCCGACCGGGTTTCCGACCGGGTTTCCGACCGGGTTTCCGACCGGGTTTCCGACCGGGCGCGCGGCCTGTTCTGTTGGGAAGAGGATACCCCTTGGGGTCTTCTTACCCATTCTTCCCACACAGCCACACCTCCATTTCCGCCGCCCCCATCACCTCCACCAAGCTCTAGGGCCTTCCCACCACAAGAACCCCCCAAACTTCACCAAACCATAGATCGGGCCCCTTGGAACATCTCCACCAAAGGTTTTGGTCCCTCTCAAGCTATTTTGGGAAATCTTGGAGTTCTTGGGTTTCAAGCCCTATCTCGTGTTCTTCTTGCTCTCTTGATCAAGGAGGACCATGTCTTCGGGTAATGTGATCAATCTTTCTCCCTATCCTCTAGTCCCCCTCACACATTGCAAATTTTTGACAAATTTTGAGAAATTTTAGGGTTAGGGTTAGGGTTTGTAAGTCCTCATGCCTTTAGAGTGTCTCACAACACAATGCACTTACTCCACTCTATTGCTATAGTCTATATTCAAGTTTATGAGTTTTTGCATGAATTTGTGGTAGAAAATCTGGGCCAAACATCACAAGTCGACAGACCCGGTCACCAGCCCGGTCGACCGGCCGCTCAACCGGCCGGCCCGGCGTGTGGCCCGGTCAACCGGTCGCCAACCGGCTCGTCCGGTCGGCTGCCCGGTTGGACCGGACTGTTCGCCGGGCTGCCCAGTTTTTTCGCACAATCTCATCGATACACTTGGATATATGCTATGCTTTTTGGCTTCCCTCTTATTGATGACATGTACGCTTACCCCACTGCTATCCCTGCTCTATTTTTCTCATTCACAGGTAGTTGGAGTGGTGAGGCACGTGGCAATGCTTCCAAGAGAGGAAGGACTGATCCTCCTCGCCGTTCTAGTAGCCGCGTTCCCCCTCAAGCTCAGCAGGGTACTGACGGTGACAGCTCAGTTGAGGGTAGAAACAAGTCTGTTGGTGGCAGGAGAAAGGACAAGCATGCAGCCCAACAGGATGAGGAAATAGTGCCAACTATCAATGCCGGGCTTGCAAACCGTATTGAGTGGCAGGAGATGAGGACGGTGAATCCGTATCGCTTTGAGCAACGGACTTACCTTCGCGGGGATCAGTTTTTCTGGACCAAGACACAGGCAGCCCTATGGGATGGTTACTATGATTCCCATGAGTTTATGAAGCATGGTGATATTGTCGTGCCCAAGGCCATCAACCCTGAAGAGCTTGCCTTGCATGAAGCCACCAAGTATCGCTTTGTGGTTGAAACCTTGAAGGGTCTGGGCCTGTATGACCTTGTGTGCCTGAAGCCTGAAGATCACCATGAGGATCCTACCTTCGTCCTCTCCTAGTCCGTCGGTTCCACCGCACCGTGTTCTTCCATGATGATGAGGACCGCACCATCACCTGGATGAGCGGCACGGACAAGTACTCATGCACCTACTCTCAGTTCCGTGCGGCCATGGGTTGTGGTGGTGATCGTAATCCTGGATACAAGATTCATTCCCGGTCCAAGCTTACTAAGGGTGACATCTCATTCTGCTATCCTGCGAACCCTACACCTAGACCTCCCACTATCTCTGGGATGTATTACTCATACCTTGTTCTTGCCAAGATGTTCCGTGAATGCCTCATCAGCAAGTCTGGCGACACAAGTGAAGTCAGGAACTATCACCTCAACCTGATGTACTATTGCCATCCCGACGGGAGAAGGAAGATTGATGGGTGTGATCTTATCTACTGTGAGCTGAAGCGTGCGGTTATGGAGCGCATGACTCCCAACTATGCTCGGTATGTTCGGAGGCTCATCAACTACATTGTCCCCGCTCCTCTCAACGTTTTTGGTGAGAAAGTCATCATGGACCCCTTCGGGATACCTATTCGAGGAGGCCACTCGTCCGGACGTTCCCTCCATGACGCCCTCCACCGAGCGCCGTTCCAAGGAGCGCCATGATCATGATGCTAGCTCCAGCTACTCTCGGCGCTCCAAGCATGGTGCTGCTCGCTTCTTCTCAAGCATGTGGCAAATGTGCAAGAACACCAATGATGTTGCACATCGGACCTTTACCATGACCCAGGAGACACGGAGGCGCCAGAATGAGTTCATGGCCTCACGGAATCACCCTGTTCCTCCTCCTGGACCTGAGATGGAGCCTGTGGTAGCACCCCAGTGGGAGATGCCTCCCCTTACTGATGAGATGCTCCAGAACTTCGACTATTCTGTATATGCACATGGTGCCATCCCTCCTAGGACTGCTCGTGCCTCTACCCCTGCTGATGATGATGGTGATGAGGATGAGAGTCCTACGGCTGCACGCGGCGATGGCGAGTACTCATGGTCCACCGGGGATGAGATCTACTGATGACTGCGATAGCATCTCTCCTCTTTTCTTCGCCTTTTTGGTGTTCCGATGCCAAAGGGGGAGAAGATAGTAGAGTCTAGGACCACGGGGTTCCCACAAGCCATGGGAGTTGCTTTATTTGGATTTTATATGGCTTGTGCTTATTTGCTTTGAGTTTTCAAGAACCATTTGCTACTTCCAATAATTTGTGTATGGATATGTATGGACGACTATTATGTGTGCTACTCTATGTTAGGATGATTATGTGTGCTATGCTTATATATCTTGATATGCACATCTCCATACCATGCTTGTTTCCTAAAGATATTGGGGGAGCTTCTCATGTTCCACAAATGGTGCACTTTGCATTCAAACGCAAATTCTCCAAGTGCACACATTATGGGGGAGCTGTCGTAATATCTTATATGGAATCAAGGTTTAGAGCTTATCATAATATCTATTTGTGACTCTAGCTCGGTTTGTCATCGTATACCAAAAAGGGGAGATTGTAAGGGTATTTTACCCTTATCCATTATTTTGGTAACAATGACACCGCGCTAGAGTATTTGACCTAATATGTTTATAAGGATAATCTCAGGTATTAGGCAATGAGGCATAAATGGTGTATCAAAGGAACAAGAAGGCTAAAGGAGACCCCCCACTTCAACAACAATCAAAAAGGGGTCTACAGCAGGAATCCGGTCTGCAGCCCGGTCCAACCGGGCCAGCAACCGGACTGTCCGGCGCTCAGCCCGGTCAACCGGTCGCCAACCGGGGAAGTCCGGCGCACGACCCGGTCGACCGGCCGCCAACCGGAGTCTCCAGCAGAACACAAGAAATCCGGTTGCCGACCGGTCAACCGGCCTACTGACCGGTGGGTCCGGCGCATGGCCCGGTCGACCGGTCGCCAACCGGGCGCCAACCGACCGCCAACCGGAGGAGCTCCAGAACCAGCAAATGGAGTCCGGTCACTGGTCCGGTCTGACCGGCCTCACCACCGGGCTATCCGGTCTGTGGCCCGGTCAAACCGGGTTTCTCGAGGAAAATGTTGAGGTGGCAAGTGACCAACGGCCATATTTCGAAGAACACTATAAATAGGTCTTCTCCTACCTCTGAACAGTTAGGCACTACACTACAAGCTGTTCTTGAGCTCTCTCTCTCTCTCTCTTACTCCATTGCTAGAAACACCAAAAGCCTCAGATCTCCCTCCTCCTCCACCCAAACTCAAATCCCTCCGGGGAATCGTTAGAGGAGGACTCGATCTACCGTTCTACCAAGCCAAATCTCATTCCCCCTTGTATTCATTGAGAAACTTGCTTCCTAGGGTTCCTTGGAAACCCTAGGTGGGCAAGAGGAGTCCGGAAGCATCCGGGCTGTGGATTTGCTCCGGGCAAGATTGTGAAGGTTTGGAGGCTACCTCAAAGTCTACCACAAGTGAGTGAGCTATTCCTTCGTGGGATAGGCTCCGGAGAATAGGGTGAGCCTTCGTGGCGCGGGGAATCCTTCGTGGGACCTCCACTCCTCCAAACGTGACGTACCTTGTTGCAAAGCAAGGGAACACGGGAATACATCCTCGTCTCCGCGTGCTATCGGTTATCTCTAACCGAACTCCTTACTTGTGATTTAACTGCCTGTGAGAGCCTTCGTGCTCGAGTTAGTTGTATCCTCATATAGGTTGCTTCACCTAGTTTGCATTAGGCTCACCTTTATATTCCGCAAAGCCTAATATTGCAAAGAAAGAATTCAAATCTGTAGAAACCTATTCACCCCCCCTCTAGGTTTACCATCTCTATACTTTCACTAGGCCTTTGTGGCGTTGCTCACCGGAGAATAGGGTGAGGCCTTTGTGGAGTTGGTTAGGCCTTTGTGGCGACCACACCCCTCCAACGTAGACGTACTTCCCCTCAAAAGGAAGGAACTATGGGAATCATCCCTTGTGTCTCTGCGTGCTCCACTCTCGGTTACCTCTATCCTTGATTGCACTATTATATCTTGTGAATGGATTGTTAGCGAACAAGAGGGGGGGTGAATGGTCGCAACACAAATTTTAAGCTTTTTTAATTTTAGGAGCGATGCGGAAGTAAAGGTGGCAACTTTGATGATAAGGATGATCCTAGTATGAGCCTATGCGATGAAGGAAGTAAAGGAACCGAAAAGATAGTAAGAAAGAGGGAGCGGGACAACCAGGGTAGCGGAGACGAGGCACGATTTGTTTCCCGCAGTTCCTCCCACAAAAGGGAGTACGCCTGCGTTGAGGAGGTGTGAACCGCAAAGGCTCAACGGCCACACATGCCTCACCTTTTTCCTCGAGAAAGCCCCACGAAGGAGCTTCCCCTTCTCCAGAAATAGCCGGTTGAGGCGGCGGTTCCTTCACAAGGTTGGAGCGAGCTCCACAAACACCGGAGGCTCCCAACACCCGATGGGGCTAGCACAACTCCAAGCTAGCCTCCATAGGAGATCTTCTTACAAGATCCCACCATAGGAACCCTAACTCCAAGACCCACTAAGGACTAGATGGTATTGGTGAAATCTCTCTTGGTAGAACTACAGATCGGGGTTGAAAGGATCATATGCCGCACCTAGAGGAGGGGGGTGAATATGTGCTAACCAATTTTTAGTTCTTTTTCAATTTAGGCTTGACACAAAGGTAAATTCTCTAGCTATGCAACTATGTGAATTTACCTATATGACAAGACCAACAATTAAGAAATATAGCTAGACAATATAAAGGGGAGATAATAAGGATAGAGGTAACCAAGAGTGGAGCACGCAGAGACACAGAGATGATTCCCGTAGTTCCCTTCCTTTGCAAGAAGGTACGTCTACGTTTGGAGGGGTGTGGTCGCTACGAAAGCCAGACCAACGCCACGAAGGCTTCACTCAGGTCTCCTGTGAGCAACGCCACAAAGGCCTAGCCCACTTCCACTAAGGGATTTTCTCAAGGCGGAAACCGGGCCTTTACAAGGTTCTTGGGGCACACATCCACAACCGATTTGGAGGATCCCTGTATCTGTAACAATACAACAATAACAACAACAACAAGAACAAATCAACCACAAACAACTAGGGATTCCAAAATAGGAACTCTAGCAAAGGGGCCCTAAAGCATATGAGGGGGAAATGTGAATCGCTTCAGTGAGGATGTAGATCGGGGTCTTCTCCTTCGGATCTCCAAAGATCAAGAGCTTTGGATGGTTGGAGGAGGAGATCTTGTGATTCTTGTGTTTCTTGAAGTGGCTCTAATGGTGGATGAACTGTGCAATGATTGAGCAGCTTGTCCCAATGGGGAAGATTGCTATTTATATGAGTAGATGCTCCAGATCTGACCGTTATGCACGTTTTTGTGTAACACCGGAAGTTCCGGTCACAGGGGCTGGAAGTTCCGGCTGGATTCCTCAACTTCTGAGAATATGCTGGAACGAGTGCAGGCGGAACAAGGGCGGAACTTCCGGTGACCGGAAGTTCCGGCCTACTTCCGGAATCGCGAGAAAATCCCATTGGAACATACTATAACCAAAAACGCCGTTTTCGGAACTTGGCCGGAAATAGGGTGGAAGTTCCGCTAGCCGGAACTTTCGGCCTACTTCCGTCGTGATTCTTCGTGAGAGGTGCGGAGATGCTGTTGTCATGAGCATCTGGGCGGAACTTCCGCCTGTAGGGGCCGGAACTTCCACCTGGAGCAGAAAGGCAGCAATAGCTCCAGATTTGTCAGTTCAGTCCACCAGCCATGTATGTAGAATGAAACCATGTATTTTCTTTAAAAAAAGAATAAAACCATGTACCTGTCTACACCAACACACATAAATATGTACCTGTGTTGACATCAAACACACAAAACCCAAAAGGGCGGGAAATGTTCTTTCAATATCCCCTTTTTGGTGTTTGATGACAACACAAGTATTTGCAGGGAATGAACTTAGTAATCAACAAGTATGTGTGAGATATAGGTGAGCTCCACCTAGATATATGCATGTACCAAGAAACAACTCTGAAAGCTAAGGTACACATATTAGAATCAACGCTCCCCCTATATCTTGCATCCATCATCCATGAGTTAACGATAAACATATAGAGATAGTTTTTCTAAAACACACAAAACCCAGTTTTTGCCACTAGGGATAAAACATAGAGGGAGTATTTATGCTCGATAGTGGGTTCATGCCTCCATTAAATCTGGGACAGTGACAGAAAGTTCTAAGGTTGTGGATGTGTTTTTGCCACTAGGGATAAAACATTGATGCTATGTCTAAGGATGTAGTTATTGATTACATTACGCACCATACTTAATGCAATTGTCTGTTGTTTTGCAACTTAATACTGGAAGGGGTTCGGATGATAACCTGAATGTCGTCGTGGTGAACAAACAGATGCCATAGGATGGCTTAGGTTGGGGCCGAATGGACGCAAGAGGATTCGGGGGAGGGTTTGTGATTAGATGGGATGAACTTCCGGATGGTTTCCTCAAGAACTTAGCCAAGGCTAGAGGTTGAAGAAGAAAGACATAAGGAAGAACTCGCTCTAGATCATCTTCTTTATTGATCTCAACAGGTTACAAGTTTCTCAGTACAAGTGTTCTTCTAAAACTAGGTCTCTATATGTACCAAGTAATGTTTTCCGTATCGTGGCTCTCGGTGCTGGGGGTTTCGTCACGAAGGCTTTAAGTAGGCGGAAGGGCAACGCGGGGGGGGGGGGGGGGCACACGAGGGCCCCACACGCCAGGGCCGTGCGGCCAGCTCCTGGGTCGCGCCACCCTGCTGTGGCGGCGCCTCGTGGCCCCACTTCCTTTCCCCCTCGGTCTTCTGGAAGCTTCGTGTGAAAATAGGACCACGGGCGTTGATTTCGTCCAATTCGAGAATATTTCTTTACTAGGATTTCTGAAACCAAAAACAGCAGAAAACATCAAGCGGCTCTTCGGCATCTCGTTAATAGGTTAGTGCCGGAAAATGCATAAATACGACATATAATGTGTATAAAACATGTAGATATCATCAATAATGTAGCATGGAACATAAGAAATTATCGATACGTCGGAGACGTATCAGCATCCCTAAGCTTAGTTACGCTCGTCCCGAGCAGGTAAACGATAACAAAGATAATTTCTGGAGTGACATGCCATCATAACCTTGATCATACTATTGTAAGCATATGTAATGAATGCAGCGATCAAAACAATGGTAATGACATGAGTAAACAAATGAATCATAAAGCAAAGACTTTTCATGAATAGTACTTCAAGACAAGCATCAATAAGTCTTGCATAAGAGTTAACTCATAAAGCAATAAATCAAAGTAAAGGTATTGAAACAACACAAAGGAAGATTAAGTTTCAGCGGTTGCTTTCAACTTATAACATGTATATCTCATGGATAATTGTCAACATAGAGTAATATAACAAGTGCAATATGCAAGTATGTAGAAATCAATGCACAGTTCACACAAGTGTTTGCTTCTTGAGGTGGAGAGAAATAGGTGAACTGACTCAACATAAAAGTAAAAGAAAGGTCCTTCAAAGAGGAAAGCATCGATTGCTATATTTGTGCTAGAGCTTTTATTTTGAAAACATGAAACAATTTTGTCAACGGTAGTAATAAAGCATATGAGTTATGTAAATTATATCTTACAAGTTGCAAGCCTCATGCATAGTATACTATAAGTGCCCGCACCTTGTCCTAATTAGCTTGGACTACCGGATCATCGCAATACACATGTTTTAACCAAGTGTCACAATGGGGTACCTCCATGCCGCCTGTACAAAGGTCTAAGGAGAAAGCTCGCATTTTGGATTTCTCGCTTTTGATTATTCTCAACTTAGACATCCATACCGGGACAACATGGACAACAGATAATGGACTCCTCTTTAATTCATAAGCATGTGGCAACAATTAGTGTTCTCATATGAGATTGAGGATATATGTCCAAAACTGAAACTTCCACCATGATTCATGGCTTTAGTTAGCGGCCCAATGTTCTTCTCTAACAATATGCATGCTCTAACCATTAAAGTGGTAGATCTCTCTTACTTCGGACAAGACGGACATGCATAGCAACTCACATGATATTCAACAAAGAGTTGATGGCGTCCCCGAGAACATGGTTATCGCACAACAAGCAACTTAATAAGAGATAAAGTGCATAAGTACATATTCAATACCACAATAGTTTTTAGGCTATTTTGTCCCATGAGCTATATATTGTAAACGCGAATGATGGAAATTTAAAGGTAGCACTCAAGCAATTTACTTTGGAATGGCGGAGAAATACCATGTAGTAGGTAGGTATGGTGGACACAAATGGCATAGTGGTTGGCTCAAGGATTTTGGATGCATGAGAAGTATTCCCTCTCGATACAAGGTTTAGGCTAGCAAGGTTATTTGAAACAAACACAAGGATGAACCGGTGCAGCAAAACTCACATAAAATACATATTGTAAACATTATAAGACTCTACACCGTCTTCCTTGTTGTTCAAAACTCAATACTAGAAATTATCTAGACTTTAGAGAGACCAAATATGCAAACCAAATTTTAGCAAGCTCTATGTATTTCTTCATTAATGGGTGCAAAGTATATGATGCAAGAGCTTAAACATGAGCACAACAATTTCCAAGTATCACATTATCCAAGAAATTTTAGAATTACTACATGTAGCATTTCCCGATTCCAACCATATAACAATTTAACGAAGAAGATTCAACCTTCGCCATGAATACTATGAGTAAAGCCTAAGGACATATTTGTCCATATGCAACAGCGGAGCGTGTCTCTCTCCCACACAATGAATGCTAGGATCCATTTTATTCAAACAAAAACAAAAACAAAAACAAACCGACGCTCCAAGCAAAGTACATAAGATGTGATGGAATAAAAATATAGTTTCAGGGGAGGAACCTGATAATGTTGTCGATGAAGAAGGGGATGCCTTGGGCATCCCCAAGCTTAGATGCTTGAGTCTTCTTAGAATATGCAGGGGAGAACCACCGGGGCATCCCCAAGCTTAGAGCTTTCACTCTCCTTGATCATATTGCATCATTCTCCTCTCTTGATCCTTGAAAACTTCCTCCACACCAAACTCGAAACAACTCATTAGAGGGTTAGTGGACAATAAAAATTAACATATTCAGAGGTGACACAATCATTCTTAACACTTCTGGACATTGCATAAAGCTACTGGACATTAATGGATCGAAGAAATTCATCCAACATAGCAAAAGAGGCAATGCGAAATAAAAGGCAGAATCTGTCAAAACAGAACAGTCCGTAAAGATGGATTTTATTGAGGCACCAGACTTGCTCAAATGAAAATGCTCAAATTGAACGAAAGTTGCGTACATATCTGAGGATCACGCACGTAAATTGGCTTAATTTTCTGAGCTACCTACAGGGAGGCATGTCCAAATTCGTGACAGCAAAGAAATCTGAAACTGCGCAGTAATCCAAATCTAGTATGAACCTTACTATCAAAGACTTTACTTGGCACAACAAAGCACAAAACTAAGATAAGGAGAGGTTGCTACAGTAGTAAACAACTTCCAAGACTCAAATATAAAACAAAATACTGTAGTAAAAACATGGGTTGTCTCCCATAAGCGCTTTTCTTTAACGCCTTTCAGCTAGGCGCAGAAAGTGTATATCAAGTATTATCGAGAGATGAAGCATCGACATTACCTTGGGCTTTACCCTTACCTTTCTTGTTCTTTTTCTTACTCTTTGGCTTAGGGAATATATGGCTACCCCCGGGTGTAGAGGTGAATTTTAGGGTGCCTTCTCCCATGTCTATGACTGCTCCCAATAGTTTCAGCAGGGATCTTCCGAGTGTGATTTGTCCTGTTCCTGCGCATTCAATAACAAGATAATCAATGGATATTGTTCTCCCAAGAATGGTTGTATGCACACCCGCAGCTATTCTTTAGGAATTATAACGGAGTTATCAATAAGAGTTATTCCTTCTCCCCTTCAACAAATCCCCAAAGTTTCAAAGATTCATGAATTCTCTTGGGCATTAGGCAAAATTCAGACATAATATCACAATTAGCATGAAGAGTTTGGTCACCGATAGCAATTTTAATAGTAGGATCCCATAATGAAGGTTCAGAGTTCACTAAAACTTGATCAAGACGGTTACGAATATATCCATAATTTTCATTTAAGCGAGATGCACTTGTCTCAAGAGTGTTTAATCCATTATAAATGCTAATAAGGGCTGAATCAAAGTTATTAGCTGAATCATGTGATGCAACCAACTTCTTTATGGCATTAAAAGCTTGATCCCCATTGCAATGAAGGAAATCTCCTCCCACTAGAGCATCCAAGGCATATCTATAGCGAATCATAAGACCAAAATAAAAATTACTAAGGAGCAAACTTAGAGTCATTTGAGGTTCAGACTTTACGATAAGAAGTAAAAATCCTGGACCAAGCATCTTTAAAACTTTCCTCATCCCCTTGTTTAAAAGTAAAAACTAATTCCTCGGGTGAAGAAGTAACGAGTACAGAGCTAGACATGATAACAAAAGTAAACTAAATGCAAGTAACTAATTTTTTTGTGTTTTTGATATAGAAAGCAAGACAGTAAATAAAGTAAAGCTAGCAACTAATTTTTTTGTGTTTTGTTTAAGTGCAGCAAACAAAGTAGTAAATAAAATAAAGCAATACAAAAACAAAGTAAAGAGATTGGGAAGTGGAGACTCCCCTTGCAGCGTGTCTTGATCTCCCCGGCAACGGCGCCAGAAAATATGCTTGATGGCGTGTAACTCACACGTTCGTTGGGAACCCCAAGAGGAAGGTATGATGCGCACGGCATCAAGTTTTCCCTCGGAAAGAAACCAAGGTTTATCGAACCAGGAGGAGCCAAGAAGCACGTTGAAGGTTGATGGTGGCGGAATGTAATGCGGCGCAACACCGGGGATTCCGGCGCCAACGTGGAACCCGCACAACACAACCAAAGTACTTTGCCCCAACGAAACGAGTGAGGTTGTCAATCTCACCGGCTTGCTGTAACAAAGGATTAACCGTATTGTGTGGAAGATGATTGTTTGCGAGAAAACGATAGAAACAAGTATTGCGAGTAGATTGTATGCGATGTAAAGAATAGGACCGGGGTCCACAGTTCACTAGAGGTGTCTCTCCCATAAGATAAAAGCATGTTGGGTGAACAAATTACAGTCGGGCAATTGACAAATAGAGAGGGCATAACAATGCACATACATGATATGATAAATATAGTGAGATTTAATTGGGCATTACGACAAAGTACATAGACCGCTATCCGAGCATGCATCTATGCCTAAAAAGTCCACCTTCGAGGTTATCATCCGAACCCCTTCCAGTATTAAGTTGCAAAACAACGGACAATTGCATTAAGTATGGTGCGTAATGTAATCAATAACTACATCCTTAGACATAGCATCAATGTTTTATCCCTAGTGGCAACAGAGACATCCACGACCTTAGAACTTTCCGTCACTTCGTCCCGCATTTAATGGAGGCATGAACCCACTATCGAGCATAAATACTCCCTCTTGGAGTTAAGAGCAAAAACTTGGCCGGAGCCTCTACTAATAACGGAGAGCATGCAAGATCATAAACAACACATAGGTAATAACTTGATAATTAACATAACATAGTATTCTCTATCCATCGGATCCCGACAAACACAACATATAGTATTACAGATAGATGATCTTGATCATGTTAGGCAGCTCACAAGATCCAACAATGAAGCACAATGAGGAGAAGACAACCATCTAGCTACTGCTATGGACCCATAGTCCAGGGGTGAATTACTCACTCATCACTCCGGAGGCGACCATGGCGGTGAAGAGTCCTCCGGGAGATGAATCCCCTCTCCGGCAGGGTGCCGGAGGTGATCTCCAGAATCCCCCGAGATGGGATTGGCGGCGGCGGCGTCTCGATGAGGTTTTCCGTATCGTGGCTCTCGGTACAGAGGGTTTCGCGACGAAGGCTTTAAGTAGGCGGAAGGGCAACGCGGGGGGCCACACGAGGGCCCCACACGCTAGGCCGGCGCGGCCAGGGCTTGGGCCGCGCCTCCCTAGTGTGGCGGCGCCTCGTGGCCCCACTTCCTTTCCCCCTCGGTCTTCTGGAAGCTTCGTGCAAAAATAGGACCCTGGGCGTTGATTTCGTCCAATTCCGAGAATATTTCTTTACTAGGATTTCTGAAACCAAAAACAGCAGAAAACAGCATCTTGTTAATAGGTTAGTGCCGGAAAATGCATAAATACGACATATAATGTGTATAAAACATGTAGATATCATCAATAATGTAGCATGGAACATAAGAAATTATCGATACGTCGGAGACGTATCACTCCCCCATGCAAATACCCAACGGAGAGCAACCTAATATGGGCTCACTCTCCCCCTTTGGCACCAAGGCACCAAAAAGGGATAGGAGTAACTACACGTCCCAAGGGTCGATGTTAGCCCAGCCGGGAGGAAGATCAGATGAGGCGCCGGGGTGAACTGGAGTGCGAGGAGGGGACTGGATCTCGAGACCATCATCCGGAAGTGGAATGCCATGCTGAGATACCCACTCAGCCTCCAGAGTAATGTTCTCCTCGGTGCCGGGAGGAGACACGTCCACATTGAGTGCCCTCATGATGCTCTTCTGATGAACCCGAGACTTCTTGGCCTCACAATGCTGCTGATACTGACGATGGTTGACAGCTGAGGTGAGATAAAAGATCTGTTGCATGCGGCGTGCAAGCTTGGAGACCCAACTTGGTTGCTTCTCATGAACGGGAGGAACATCTTCTAGTGTTTTATTGTGATGCTTTGTCCTGAGGCTCTTCACTTCATGAGCGGTGATATTGAGAGAAATGGAGTGAACGAGAGGAGCCTGGCGAGTAGATATCCAAGTGTCTTCAATGAGCTTCATGATGTAGGGAGCAAAGATAGGAAGCTTCTTCGCCATCACACATGACCACATATCATTGTAGATGTAGTCCGTCACATCGAGCCTCTCACCGGTGCCTAGCTTAGCATGAGAGTTTGCCATAAGATCCACTTCATAGGTATGCATCTCATCAAGGTTGTCACCCTTGGGTCCAATAGTTTCACGGTAGACACGAAGCATGATGTCCCAAGTGGGAAGAAGATCCGCACTCTTGCCCAGAATACCCCATCCCTTAATATAGAGAGGTTCCAACACATCCTTGGTGAGGGCAAACGAGCTATCATGCGACCGCCATCCATTTGCATTCACCACAGGAGAGTGAGGGTATCCAAGAGCTGCACCAAAGATTGCCAAGTTGGCTTCAAGAAGAGTCTCATGTGTCATCCACCGGAATGTCCTGGCTTCATCTTTTTCAAAGTGAACGGTTGCATAGAACTATTGGATCAAACCAATGTCGAAGTCCTTGTTGAGCTCCATAATGGGATAGATCCCACACTCTCCACACAAAGCATATGCTTCAGCAAAGTACCGTGAGGCGGGCATCTTGGCGGTGTCAATGGAATGCTGAGTGACAATGCCCTTCTTGAAGGTCACATATATCTCATAAAATATTTCCTCTTGGGTTTTGTTGTCGAAACGCTTATCCGCAACCCTCTGATTCCGAGGGATGAGATATGGATTCCCTTGCCGCAGCTCCTTGTACTCAAGGTATGGCATGTTCTTGACTAATACATGAGTTTTCTTCCCACGGACTGTGGATGACTTAACATTCCGTTGTGCCGACTGTTGATGAGCCGTGAGCTTGGAAGGACGAGTGATCTCAAACTCTTCTTCTTCTTCAACATGCCCCTTGCCTCTTTTCTTGGAACCACCTGAGATACACATATGAAGATGGTTGCAGAAAGATGAGTGCACACGAACAAGAGGAGGCCAAAACCAGAACCTGGACAGAAACCTAAGTCCAGAACAGAAATTACGCTAGACCGGAAGTTCCGGAGGGAACCGGCGGAAGTTCCGCCCGAGCGGAAGTTCCAACGCAGATGAACGAAGACAGCACGAGTTTTCCCCCGGATTCGCGGTAATGGCGACGTGAACTACTCCAAACCAACGTTTCTAGACAAGATCTAGCAGGGGATATGCACCTAGAAAGTTTCTACCAAGGCTTGGCCTAGCACTATGCCCTATATTTCATCTAGTGAGGTCAACCCACAACTAGAGAGGGAGAGAGCACAAATCGGGAGGAGCCATGGTGGAGGAGAGGGAGGGGATGCAAATCCACGGAGGAGATCCGGAGGAGGTCGCCGGAGGAAGGAGATCCGGCCGGAGGATCCGCTGGCGCCAAGGGTAAGGGAGATCCACGAACAGATGTGGATTTGGGGGAAAGTGGGGAGACAAAACTGTCTCCTTGTTCCCGACCCAATATGTGGGGGAAAGGTTCGGGCGGAAGTACCGCTCGTTGGGGCCGGAACTTCCGGTCCCAGCGGAACGTGCCCACCGACAGAACAGTGTAGCAGATAACTGATGCTGGCCAGGGGAATCCAGGCGGAAGTACCGGCCGGAGAGACCGGAACTTCCGGTGAAACAAAAAAAAACAGGGCTAGAACAGGAAAAAAGAAGGAAACCGTGTGCGCTCGGAGTTGGAAAGGATCGGGCTTAGATGCGAGAGGCTTGGGACAGATGATCCAAACTGTAAGATGGTACATGATCACTCATCTTTGCAAGCAATGGAAATGAAGATAAAAAATGAGTGATTTCCCATAAGAACAAGTAGATGATAAATAAAGATCCATAAGATCCAAATAACACTAACTCTCCACAAAGAAGAGTGTGGTGGCCTAGGCCACCATGTTTGAGTGTTATGGTATGGCACCGCGAAGTTATATCTTGGGCCCAAAATCACTACTCGTCATTGAAGCTCACATATCAACACATGATATAAAGAGAATGATTTCTTACTATCGGCATTATGGGAGGAGGGATAGCTCAATAATTTAAACCGCACTCCCCCTATTTCTATGCCCACATCTAAACCAAATTTTTTTTGAGAAGAAGGTGTGTTTACAAGATGGTCAAGCTATACTCCTTGAATCAATGATATTTAGCTTATTCCTCAAATAGCTAAACCTTGCTTCATCAAGAGGCTTCTTGAATATATCAGCAAGTTGATCTTTGGTAGGAACATATCATAGCTCAATATCACCACGGGCAACATGATCCCTAATAAAATGATTCCGGATCTCAATATGCTTCGTTCTTGAATGTTACACCGGATTATAAGCAATCTTGAAGGCACTTTCATTGTCACATAAAAGAGGCACTTTGTCACAAGTGACACCGTATTCCTTTAAAGTTTGCCTCATCCATAACAATTGAGTGCATCCACTTGCGGCGGCAACATATTTGGCTTCGGCGGTGGAGAGAGATATACAATTTTGCTTCTTAGAAGACTAACACACCAAGGACCTACCAAGGAATTGGCAAGCCCCGGATGTTGATTTCCTATCATCCTTGTCTCCCGCCCAATCCACATCGGTGTATCCATTGAGATAAAAACTTGAGCCTTTAGGATACCAAAGACCATATCTTGGGGTATCAACCAAATATCGAAAGATTCTTTTGAGAGTCATCATGTGGCTCTCCTTAGGAGAAGCTTGGTACCTTGCACACACACCAACACTCAACACTATGTCCGGTCTAGATGCACAAAGGTAAAGCAATGATCCAATCATGGAGCGATATACCTTTTGATCCACCTCTGTACCATTGGGATCAAGTGCAAGATGACATTTAGTAACCATTGGAGTGGCTACACCCTTCATCTCCGTCATCTTGAACCTCTTGAGCATGTCTTGAAGATAATTTTTGCTTGATTGACGAAAGTCCCTTCTCTCAATTGCTTGATCTCAAAACCAAGAAAGAACTTCACCTCTCTCATCATAGACATCTCAAACCTATCGGTCATAAGCTTTGAAAATTTATCATTGAAAGCTTTGTTAGTAGAGCCAAAGATAATATCATCAACATATAGTTGGCAAACGAAAAGCTCCCCATTGACTCTCTTAGTAAAAAGAGTGGGATCGATTAGCCCAACATCAAACTCACGGTCTATCAACAATTCTTTAAGGTGCTCGTACCAAGATCTAGGAGCTTGTTTGAGACCATGAAGTGCTTTATCAAGCTTATAGACGTGGTAAGGGAAGTCGGGATCTTCAAACCCCGAGGGTTGCTTAACATAAACCTCTTCATGCAAAGGACCATTAAGAAATGCACTTTTCACATCCATTTGTTGTAACTTAAAATTATGATGTGATGCATATGCAAGAAGGATACGGATGGACTGAAGGCGAGCCACGGGAGCATAAATTTCTCTTCGCTATCTGCACTGCCATTCATCCGCGCTCAATAAGACCCCTACGTATGTGCTTTCCGATATACAACCGGCCGGCGCCATTCGTCGAAAGCTCTCCTCTCTCCCAATGAGCGACCTCTCCCAGCTTCCATCAGACACCGACAGCGAGGGTAAGCCGCCGGGATGGCGTCATTGGTGGGACAAAGTTGCGACACCTAGCAGCGATGATTCCCCGCCACCGGACAGCGAGGAAGAATGGGAGGCCAAGGAGGAGGAAGATGCTGAGGAGGAGGCGGCCCGGGCGAAGGCGGAGGCGAAAGCGAAAGCGAAGGCAAAGGCGCAGCCGGCAAGCACCGTCGACGACAAGGAGGACACAAGTTCCTCCGACGCGTCGAACGACACCGCCTCATCAGAAGAGGTGACAAGCAGGAAGCGCCACCATGAGGACGACGAGGCGGGGCCATCAAAGAAGAAGTAGTTTAAAATAATTCAAAAAAACTATATGTAATTTTTTTATGTTTTTTCGAAGTTTTTATATGTAATTTGTTTGTGTTGCGCCGCTTTGAATATTAGTACAGCGTTACCTATACCGTACCTACAAATTTCTTCTATCTATTAAAATAAAAATACAGTATTTTAAAATTTTTAGGGAGCTTTTGGAGGACGCGGCTGGGAAGCGACACAAAGGAAACACGTCCCCAAACGATAAATCTGGTGCCGTTTAGAGAACGCTTTGGGGGACGCGGCTGGAGATTGTCTAATGTCTCTCCTTCTGCGTCTCCATTCAAGATCGATGGGACCTCGCCTATGTCTCCACTCTCCAGGAGGGGGATGAGTCCAAAGCTTCCTTTTACATGCGTTAGGAGGACGTGCTCATGCACAGGGGACAGTGGCATTATCGTGGAGGACGTTTCTCGCATAAGGAGGGGCCTTTGGAGGCATTCCCGCTGCTGCTATGGAAGCACGTTCGAGTGAGAGGATCCAATCACAGCCAAATGTTGTTGACACACAATTGGAGCATGCTCAATATGTCGCCATGAATAAGAACTCTGGCTTCGGCTCAAGTAATACAAAGTTACAACAGTTTTCATTACTTTCTCCTACTGATGAAGATATTATGTCTAGAGCATCCACATTAGGTGTCTCTCTAGGTGGTACTCCAAATAAAATTTCCATGTGAATTGAGTCTCTAAAAGAAAATGATAACTTGAGGACACTAATTATGTTGAAAATAATTGAAGCTAAGGACAATGTTTCTAAGGAAAATAAGAATACTTTGCACTTGACCAAGCTAATGAGCCTTCTTCAGATTTATTTGAAGAGGAGCAACTAGGATCTCAGGATCATAAGGATCCCACTCTTTGCGAGATTCAGATGAAAGTTAAGGCTAAGAGAGCTTACAAGGAAAAATAAAAAATTGAACCTAAGGTGGTCTGGCGAAGTGTAAGATTAACTAAAAAAAGTAGTTCTTAAATGAGGGGTAGACGTACTTACTCAGTACTCACGTAGCGCCCCCAACCCTCCGCCCCCAACCCTAACCCTCCCGCACCCCGCCCTCCGCCGCCGCCGCCGCCGGTAGCGCCGCCGGGGGCAAAGTCCCTCGGGTCGTGGCGGCGGCTGATGACCCACAAGTATAGGGGGTGTATCGTAGTACTTTCGATAAATAAGAGTGTCGAACCCAACGAGGAGCAGAAGGTGTTGACAAGCAGTTTCGATGAAGGATTCACTGTAAATGCTCACAGACAAGTATTCAGGGGGTTTTGATATAGCAGATGAAATAAGTACAAGTAAGTAAAGTGCGAGAGAAATAATTGCAGCAAGTGGCCCAATCCTTTTTAGCACAAAGGACAAGCCGGTTTGTTTACTTATAATGACCAAACGTTCTTGAGGACACACGGGAATTTAGTCTAGTGCTTTCGCTTCATATAGCTGATTAATCTTCATTGTTTTGATAAGTGTTGTGTGGGTGAACCTATGCTAATGTACCGCCCTTCCTAGGACTAATACATACTTGTGATTATACCCCTTGCAAGCATCCGCAACTACAAGAAAGTAATTAAGATAAATCTAACCACAGCCTTAAACTCTGAGATCCTGCTATCCCTCCTGCACCGATATACCAACGGGGGTTTAGGTTTCTGTCACTCCGGCAACCCCGCAATTGGCAAACGAATACAAGATACACTCCCCTAGGCCCATAAATGGTGAAGTGTCGTGTAGTCGACGTTCATACGACACCACTAGAAGAATAACACCACAACTTAAATATCACAACATTGAATACTAACCAACATAATTCACTACTAACATTTAGACTTCACCCATGTCCTCAAGAACTAAACGAACTACTCACGAGACATCATATGGAACATGATCAGAGGTGATATGATGATGAATAACAATCTGAACATAAACCTTGGTTCAATAGTTTCACTCAATAGCATCAATAACAAGTAGAAATCAACACCGGGAGAGTTTCCCCTATCAAACAATCAAGATCAAACCCAAATTGTTACAGCGGTGACGAGGTGCAGCGGTGGAGATGGCGGTGATGATGATGATGATGATGGTGATGATGATGGAGATGATGTCCAGCTCGATGACGGTGACGATGGCGTCGATTTCCCCCTCCGGGAGGGAATTTCCCGGCAGATTTCAGCCTGCCGGAGAGCTCTTTCTCTCTCGGTGTTCTCCGCCCCGCAGAGGCGGCTGTGACTCTTCGCGACTATCCTCTGGGGCTTAGGTTTTCGGGACGAAGACATACGCGAAGAAAAGGAGGCGAGAGGGGGCTGTGGCCCCCCTCCTCATAGGGCGGCGCGGCCAGGCCTTGGGCCGCGCCGGCCTATGAGGTGGGCCCACCTCGGGTCCCCTCGGCTCCCCCTTCTGGCTCCCTTCGTCTTCTGGAAAAATAGGATTTTTCATATAATTTCCGTCAACTCGTTGATCTTCCGAAATATTGCATTCCGACGGTGTTTTTTCCAGCGAGAATCCCGGCTCCGGTGCGCGATCCCCAAATAATCATGAAACATGCAAAATAGATGAAATAACATAAGTATCATCTCCAAATATGAAATATATCAATGAATAACAGACAAATTATGATATAAAATAGTGATGCAAAATGGACGTATCAACTCCCCCCAAGCTTAGACGTCGCTTGTCCCAAAGCGAAACTGAACTCGGTAAACAAGACCACATGTTTATGGAGTGAAGAGTCGATAAATAAAATACGGACAAGAAGCATCATATTCATTCACACAAGACATTCTAGTAAACAACTTCCTCATATAATTCTACTTGAAACTAGTAGAAGGTAATCACAAATAAAGGTGCATAAGGAATCATAATTGGTGATGGCAAACTTTGTTCTTGGTCAGAGAACAGTTAACAAATTATACTCATCTATTGAGCAGCGCTCTCATATTAAAGCTTATGGTAAACTTTCATACTCAATCATCGTAATCTCCTAATAATCATTAATAACTTTCAAAACTTGTACTAAACAAGGAAGAATAAAAGACATGATGAAATAGATCACAATATAGATGGTTTGATCACAACAACTCAAATGCTTGCTTGAGATGGAGGGAAATAGGTTTACTGACTCAACATAAAGTAAAAGACAGGCCCTTCGCGGAGGGAAGCAGGGATTAAATCATGTGCTAGAGCTTTTTAAGTTTTGAAATCATATAGAGATCATAAACGTAAAGTTTTGAGAGGTGTTTGTTGTTGTCAACGAATGGTAGCGGGTACTCTAACCCCCTTGCCAAACAGACCTCCAAAGAGCGGCTCCCATGAAGGACGTTATCTCTACCAGCAAGGTAGATCATCCCTCTTCTCTTTTGTTTACACATGTACTTTAGTTTATTTAAGGATGACACTCCCCCCAACCTTTGCTTACACAAGCCATGGCTAACCGAATCCTCGGGTGCCTTCCAACAATCTCATACCATGGAGGAGTGTCTATTGCAAAATTAAGTTGCTTACTGATGAATCAGGGCAAAACATGTGAAGAGAATTATAAATGAAAGTTGATTAATTGGGGCTGGGAACCCCGTTGCCAGCTCTTTTTGCAAAATTAAAGGATAAGTGGATGAAGCCACTAGTCCATTAGTGGAAGCTGCCCAACAAGATTGAAAGATAAAACACCACATACTTCCTCATGAGCTATAAAACATTGACACAAATAAGAGGTAATAGCTTTTGAATTATTTAAAGGTAGCACATGAAATATTTACTTGGGATGGCAGGGAAATACCACATAGTAGGTAGTTATGGTGGACACTGATGACATAGGTTTGGTTTAAGGGTTTGGATGCACGAGAAGTATTCCTTCTCGGTACAGGTCTTTGGCTAGCAAGGTTAATTAGCAAGGATAAGAGTTGAGGGAAACAAACAAATATACATGTGATAGACATAATCATGCATCTTACTTGTAAGCACAAACAATTTTAACTTCAGAATACTAAGCTAGGAACTAACAAGAAAGATAATAACATATCTACATGTGTTTCCTCTTTTCTACTTAAACTCAAGGTGTTGTTGCTATTGACCAATGCTAAGTTTGCCAAAACCAAATAGATATACTCGATGCTCCCAAAGTGATACCAATACTAACAACAAGATCAATCATATAATAGAGATTGCAAACTAAAATAAGATGTGCAATATGTAAATGATAAGACTTCTCATTAATATTCCATAACGATAACTCACACCAAGGGATACATAGATAACCAACTAAAGAGAGATACTTCCATACCGCAACACATCTTATATGATAACTTCCCTACTCATGATATGACACTACTTGAAAGTAAAAAGGTAAAAGATAGTGATGATATGATACCGCGGCACTCCCCCAAGCTTGGAACAAACCAAGGGGATGCCAATACCGATGATGAATTACTCCTCCGGCGGTGATGAATTCTTCCCACGATTCTTAAAGATCTCCTTCAACTTCAGCTTCTCAGTTTGGCAATTCTGCACTAAGGCTCGAAGAGATTCATTGTTGTCCAAAGATGTCGGTTCTCCTCCTGGAGTATCTCCACCTCTCTTCTTAGAGCACGGTATTGATCACAAAACTCATCAGTAACCCGTAGTGCTTCCTCCACAGCAGGGAAAGAGCCGAGGTTAAGGGCAGGCGGTAGAAGTCCCTGCAGGTTATGAGAAAAAGAACGTCCAGTGTTAACCGATCCCACCAAGATGGGCTCACTCCCCGCAGTTTCCCGCTTCCTTTTTGTTGAAGACATCCCCTTCACTTCCTCCAAAGGCTCCTTGTCCTTGTTGTTGGAGGCCATGGTGCTTCTAGATCGACGACGGATCCTGGCAGAAACAGCTCAAAACAAAACACGTCGAGAAAACGATATACGGACCTCCAGGGGTCCGGGGGATTATATAGCAAAAAAATTCTCGATAAACGGAAAGTACCAGGTCGAACCAGAGTCGGAGAGGGGCGACGAGGGGCCCTCCTCACGTGGCGGCGCGACCAGGCTGGGGCCCGCGCCGGCCTGTGGGGGCACGCCCTCGTGCGTCTCCTCCACTCCGTTTCGATCTCGTAATTTTTCATATTTTCCAAAAGTTGCAGAAACATTGTTCGGAAAGTTAAACGCGGACTTTTTCTTACCAGAACTGTTACCTATTCAAAGTCGGACTCTGCAGGACTGCCAACTTGGCCTTTGATGAAAGCTTCCGGAGTTACCACTTGAATAACATCAACATCTTCATTATAAGAATCACCCGAGATATAATGCTTGAGTCTTTGTCCATTTTAATTGCTCCTGATCGATACACCTCATCAATGACATATGGTCCTTCCCATTTTGAGAGTAATTTTCCTGCAAAAAATCTGAGACGAGACCGATACAACAGGACTTTATCTCCAACATTAAATTCTCTCTTAATAATTCTTCTATCATGCCATTTCTTAACCTTCTCTTTAAAGAGTTTAGCATTTTCATATGCTTCACTTCTCCATTCATCTAGAGAACTCAATTGTAGCAATCTTTTCTTACCGGCAAGTTTAGGATCTTTATTTAGTTCTCTCACAGCCCAATAAGCTTTGTGCTCTAGTTCTAAAGGTAAATGACATGCTTTTCCATAAACCATTTTATACGGTGACATACCCATGGGATTTTTATAAGCAGTTCTATAAGCCCATAGTGCTTCTTTCAATTTAATAGCCCAGTTCTTTCTAGATTTATTAACGAGTCTTTTGCAAGATAGATTTAATCTCTCTATTTGATAATTCTACTTGCCCACTAGTTTGAGGATGATAAGCAGAAGCAATTCTATGATTAATACCATATTTAGCAAGAGTTTTTCTAAAACCACCATGAATAAAATGAGAACCGCCATCAGTCATAATATATATAGGAACTCCAAATCTAGGAAAAATAATATCTAAAAGTATTCTTAAAGAGGTCTCACCATCAACACTTTTTGTAGGTATGGCTTCCACCCATTTAGTAACATAATCAACAGCGACAAGTATATGAGTGTTACCTTCTGAAGAAGGGAAAGGACCCATGAAGTCAAATCCCCAACAATCGAATGGTTCAATAACAAGAGTATAATTCATAGGCATTTCATTGCGTCTGGAGATATTACCAACCCTTTGACATTCATCACAAGATAAAATAAACTTCCTTGCATCTTTGAAGAGAGTTGGCCAATAAAAACCTGATTGTACAACCTTTTGCGCGGTCCTATCTCCGGCGTGATGTCCTCCATAAACACTACCATGACATTTACTCAATATCTCATGTTGTTCATATTCGGGAACACATCTTCGCAGAATACCATCCACTCCTTCTTTATATAAGTGTGGGTCATCCCAAAAATAATGCCTCAAGTCATAAAAGAATTTCCTCCTTTGCTGAGCTGAAAAGGTTGGAGGCAAGTACTTGGATACAATAAAGTTAGCATAATCAGCGTACCAAGGACTATCTCGCGAGCTCACCTTTATTACAGCCAATTGTTCATTTGGAAAACTATCATTAACAGGAACAGGATCATAAGTAATATTTTGCAATCTAGACAAATTATCAGCAACAGGATTATCAGCACCTTTCCTATCTATAATATGCAGATCAAATTCTTGCAAAATAAGTACCCATCTAATAAGCCTTGGCTTAGCATCTTTCTTTGTCATAAGGTATCTAATTGCAGCATGATCAGTATGAATTGTAACTTTTGAATCAACAATATAGGATCTAAATTTGTCACAAGCAAAGACTACAGCTAATAATTCTTTTTCAGTTGTAGCATAATTTCTTTGAGCAGCATCAAGAGTTTTGCTAGCATAATGAATAACATTCAATTTCTTATCTACTCGCTGTCCAAGAACAGTGCCTACAGCAAAATCACTAGCATCACACATAATTTCAAAAGGCAAATTCCAATCAGGAGGTTCAACTACAGGAGCAGTTGTTAAGGCTTTCTTTAAAGTTTCAAAAGCTTCCTTACAATCATCATCAAAAACAAAAGGTACATCTTTTTGAAGAAGATTAGTAAGAGGCTTTGAAATTTTAGAAAAATCTTTAATAAATCTCCTATAAAACCCAGCATGACCAAGAACACTACGAATACCTTTAACATCCCTAGGATAGGGCATCTTCTCAATTGCTTCAACTTTAGCTCTATCAACTTCAATACCTTTCTCAGAAATTTTATGTCCCAATACAATTCCTTCATTAACCATAAAGTGGCATTTCATCCAATTAAGAACAAGATTAGTTTCTTCACATCTCTGCAATACTTTATCAAGGTTTCGCAAGCAATTATCAAAAGAAGTCCCATAGATAGAAAAATCATCCATGAATACCTCTACAATACTCTCACAAAAGCCATGAAAAATAGCAGACATGCATCTTTGAAAAGTAGCAGGAGCATTACATAAACCAAAAGGCATACGCCTATAAGCATAAGTTCCATAGGGACAAGTAAAAGTGGTTTTATCTTGATCTTTTGTTTTAACAGCAATTTGTGAAAACCCAGAATAACCATCAAGAAAGCAAAAATGAGTATTTTTAGACAACCTTTCTAACATTTGATCAATAAAGGGTAAAGGGTAATGATCTTTCTTAGTAACCTTATTAACTTTTCGATAATCAATGCACATTCTATACCCTACAACTACTCTTTGAGGGATGAGCTCATCATTATCATTAGGCACAACAGTCATTCCTCCTTTCTTAGGAACACAATGCACAGGACTAACCCATCTACTATCAGCAATAGGATATATAATACCAGCTTCAAGAAGTTTTAATACCTCATTCCTTACCACATCCTTCATCTTCGGAATCAGACGACGTTGATGTTCAACAACAGGCTTTGCATCATCTTCCATATTGATAGCATGTTGGCAAATAGAGGGAGAAATCCCCTTCAAGTCATCAAGAGTATAGCCAATAGCTCCTCGGTGTTTCTTCAATATTTCCAATAACCTTTCTTCCTCAATATCCGAAAGCTTAGAACTAATAATAACAGGATATATTTTCTTATCATCAATATGAGCATACTTAAGATTATCGGGCAATGGTTTTAAATCAAAAACAGGATCTTCCTTTGGTGGTGGTGTTGTACCTAAATCTTCAACCTAGGCAAGTTATGTTTAAGAATAGGTTGACGAAGGAAGATTTCATCAAGCTCATTTCTTTCTTCCCTAAAGACTTCACTCTCACTATTCTCCAAATGTTGCTTGCAAAGGATTATTAGGAGCAAGAGCAATAGACGCACACTTGTTCAACTCTAAAATCATTATTAGGCAAATCAGTTTTATAAGGAGTTTTGGCAAATTTAGAGAAATTAAACTCATAAGATTCACCAGCAAATTTAGTCATAATCTTTTCCTTCTTGCAATCTATAACAGCTCCACAAGTATTTAGGAAAGGTCTACCAAAAATAATAGGACAATACTTACTAGCAGTAGAACTAAGTACTAAAAAGTCAACAGGATATTTAATCTTACCACATAGAACTTCCACATCTCGAATAATACCAATAGGAGAGATAGTTTCTCTATTAGCTAGCCGAATAACCACATCAATATCTTCAAGTTCACAAAAACCAATTTCATGCATGATCTCCGTATAAAGCTCATAAGGGATGGCGCTAATACTTGCACCAATGTCGCATAAACCATAATAACAATGATCACCAATTCTAACAGAGAGCATAGGAACACTAGCTTTCCTAGACTTATTAGGATGCGAAACAATATTAGAAGCATCTTCACGTGAAAATAATATGACCATCTTCTACATTTTCAGTCACAAGATCTTTAACTATTGCAACAGCAGGTTCAACCTTAATTTGTTCTTCGGGTTCTATAGGTTTCTTTGCACTTTTATTAACCGCACTAGATATAACATAGTACTCCTTCATTTTAGCAGGGAAAGGAGTTTTTTCAATATAAGCTTCAGGAAGAATATGATCAACAATTTCAATTATAGCACATTTATTTATAGATGGATCAATTTTATCTTTATATGGTTCATGATACTTATCAAAATTCTTCCTAGGCAATTCAAAGTGAGAGGCAAAAGCTTTATAAAGATTTACAACGACTTGAGAATCAAGACCATAAGTAGCACTAATATTACGAAATTTATCAGTATCCATAAAAACTTCAATGCATTTATAATCAAAGCTTATACCTGACTCTGTATCTTTGTCGTTCTCCCATCCTTCAGTATTCTCCTGGATCCGATCAAGAAGGTCTCTTTTAAACTCTTCTTTGTTGCGTGTAAATGATCCAGAACAAGAAGTATCCAGCAAAGTCTTATCTTGAAAAGACAATCTTGCATAGAAATTATCAATAATAATATTACCAGGAAGCTCATGAATGGGGCATTTGAGCATTAAAGACTTCAATGTCCCCCAAGCTTGGGCAATACTTTCTCCATCATGAGGCCAGAAATTATATATGCGGTTCCGATCTTTGTGAATTTCACTTGGAGGATAGAATTTGGAATAAAATAAAGGCACAATGTCCTCCCAATTGAGAGAATCCCTATTCTTCAGCAATTTATACCAATGCGCTGCTTTACCAGACAGCGATATAGAGAATAGTTTATTCCTCACTTCATCCATAGCAATACCTGCACATTTGAATAACCCGCATAATTCATGTAAAAACAGTAAATGATCATCAGGATGGACAGTTCCATCCCCTTCATAGCGGTTATCCACAACACGTTCAATAATTTTCATAGGTATTTTGTATGGAACCTCGCTCTCACCTGGCGCCTCATCTACTACCCTTGCAGTAGTAGTAGATTTCCCAAAGAGGAATTCAATAGAAGACCTCTCCATAATGATTTATAGCAACATGCAGAAATAAAAACAGCAAGTACAGTAAAAAGTTTCCCTTACCAATTCCACTTACCAATAGCGCTTCGCTTCCCGGCAACGGCGCCAGAAAATAGTCTTGATGACCCACAAGTATAGGGGGTGTATCGTAGTACTTTCGATAAATAAGAGTGTCGAACCCAAAGAGGAGCAGAAGGTGTTGACAAGCAGTTTCGATGAAGGATTCACTGTAAATGCTCACCAACAAGTATTCAGGGGGTTTTGATATAGCGAGATGAAATAAGTACAAGTAAGTAAAGTGCGAGAGAAATAATTGCAGCAAGTGGCCCAATCCTTTTTAGCACAAAGGACAAGCCGGTTTGTTTACTTATAATGACCAAACGTTCTTGAGGACACACGGGAATTTAGTCTAGTGCTTTCGCTTCATATAGCTGATTAATCTTCATTGTTTTGATAAGTGTTGTGTGGGTGAACCTATGCTAATGTACCGCCCTTCCTAGGACTAATACATACTTGTGATTATACCCCTTGCAAGCGTCCGCAACTACAAGAAAGTAATTAAGATAAATCTAACCACAGCCTTAAACTCCGAGATCCTGCTATCCCTCCTGCACCGATATACCAACGGGGGTTTAGGTTTCTGTCACTCCGGCAACCCCGCAATTGGCAAACGAATACAAGATGCACTCCCCTAGGCCCATAAATGGTGAAATGTCGTTTAGTGGACGTTCACACGACACCATTAGAAGAATAACACCACAACTTAAATATCACAACATTGAATACTAACCAACATAATTCACTACTAACATTTAGACTTCACCCATGTCCTCAAGAACTAAATGAACTACTCACGAGACATCATATGGAACATGATCAGAGGTGATATGATGATGAATAACAATCTGAACATAAACCTTGGTTCAATAGTTTCACTCAATAGCATCAATAACAAGTAGAAATCAACACCGGGAGAGTTTCCCCTATCAAACAATCAAGATCAAACCCAAATTGTTACAGCGGTGACGAGGTACAGCGGTGGAGATGGCGGTGATGATGATGATGATGGTGATGATGATGGAGATGATGTCCAGCTCGATGACGGTGACGATGGCGTCGATTTCCCCCTCCGGGAGGGAATTTCCCCGGCAGATTTCAGCCTGCCGGAGAGCTCTTTTCTCTCTGGTGTTCTCCGCCCCGCAGAGGCGGCTGTGACTCTTCGCGACTATCCTCTGGGGCTTAGGTTTTCGGGACGAAGACATACGTGAAGAAAACGAGGCGAGAGGGGGCTGTGGGCCCCCTCCTCATAGGGCGGCGCGGCCAGGCCTTGGGCCGCGCCGGCCTATGAGGTGGGCCCACCTCGGGTCCCCTCGGCTCCCCCTTCTGGCTCCCTTCGTCTTCTGGAAAAATAGGATTTTTCATATAATTTCCGTCAACTGTTGATCTTCCGAAATATTGCATTCGACGGTGCTTTTTCCAGCGAGAATCCTGGCTCCGGTGCGCGATCCCCAAATAATCATGAAACATGCAAACTAGATGAAATAACATAAGTATCATCTCCAAATATGAAATATATCAATGAATAACAGCAAATTATGATATAAAATAGTGATGCAAAATGGACGTATCAGCGGCGGGGGCCCTTCCTCGTCGCCGCATGCAGATCGGCGGCCGGATCCCCACCTCCTCGATGCTTGGCGGAGCAGACGCGCGTGGGATGGGCGACGGCGGCGGCGGCCCTCCTCCCGTCGACTGTCCCCCGGCGGACCGTTCGGCGCGGGTGGGATGGGCGGCGCTGCGGTCTCCCTCTTCTCGTCGGCTTCCCGCAGCACTCCGGCAGGGGTTGGTGGTGGGCGGCGGCCAGACCCTCGGTCTGCGCCATGCCATCCACCCCCGCCTCTCGTTGGTGCGTGGAGGCGATCTCGGGCATCTTCCGTGACACGAGGGCGCCCGGGGCAGCAGCCTTGGGTTTGACGGAGGAGGTGGCCTCTTCTTCGTCGGAGAGGGTCGGCCTGCGGTTGGTGGTGGTGGATTTTTGATCTATCATCGCCAGCCGGCGGTGAGATGGAGGTGCTTGGAAGCCGGCGATGGTGTCGCCGGTGGAGGGTTGGGTTGGCCAGCCCGGGATGGTCGCCGACGTGGGGGTCCGGCCTGAATAAAGGCCGCGGTCCTAGGGCCTCTCTTGCGTGAAGAGGAGGACCTATCGGAGGCCTGGACTCGTGATCGGCCGGAGGGTTGAGTTCCGGAAGGCTCCGCCGACGAATGTAACAGTGCTTTGCCTGGAGTTTGCTGGATCAGAGGTATTCGGTCGTGCGCACCCATGCGTTTATTCCGACCGTTTGGTTCTGGAGGGAGCGGCGCGAAGCTCTTTTTCTGTGTTGACAACAAGTGACTATGGATCCATGATGAAAGTTGGAAGAAGAGAATTTCATGAAGGCCGGAGGGCAGGACTAGCTAAGGGAGGTTCAAGTCTCCGCGCTGTTGAGGGGCTTGCTTGGTGTCCGGGCTTCACATCAGCGGTATGAAAGTGGGGGCGACAACACATGTGAAGCGCAGAGTCCTACCTTTCAGGGTGAAAATCCAAGGTCTGGCCTTAACTGGTTGTGCCTGGCAGTGACCTTGGTGGAGGCATTATTTTGAGAGTGGGGACTATCTTCAGGGTGAAAACCTAAGATCTTTGATCGGGCGACGACGGTGTTGGAGCACTGTTCCCTTCTTGGAGGCGTCGTTTTTTGGAGAGTCTGCAATTCAGCTGTTGTCATGGTGGTGGATGTATTGCTGTTGTTAGGTCTGTGATACTGTAGCGGGACTTTTGTTTCTTAGTTTTCTTTTCGTTTTTTTGGCTGTGTGCATCCGTAGTGCCATTAGGGTGGTTCGTTGTTGCAGAGGCTGTGTGTAATTGGTATCTCTCGATATTAATATATTCTCTTTATCGAAAAAAATGAGGGGTAGCATTTGGAATAGTGGGAGGTTAGAGGTACCACCAAGCATTGTTTCGTTAGGGAAACTATAAGTGAACATAAACTGGATTTCTTTGTTATTATTGAAACAGGGAGTACAAACTTTTCAGCACCATTTTTTAGTCATTTAGCCGGAGGGTTAGATTATCAATGGTACTGGCTACCACCTTTAGTCCGTTCGGGAGTAATGCTTATTAGAATAAATGCTACCACGCTTCATTTGCAGAATGTGATTGCGGGACATAGATGTGTCAAAAATTACATTTCTTCCAAGGCTGATTGTTTTAAATGGGTATTAGTACCTGTGTATGGTGTTGCTAAGAGGAAACCTGATTTTTTAGCGGAGATGGTTCGCATTTTTGAAGACGAACCATTACCTATGATAGTTGGGGGATTTTAATATTATAAAGCACTCAGAGGAAAAGAACAATGATAATTTTTGTGCCCGCTGGCCTTTTATTTTCAATGCCATCATCGAGAGTTTGGACCTATGAGGATTAGCTCTTTCGGGTGGTCAATATATGTTGGCAAATCGCAGAGATGCACCTACATACGAGAAACTTGATCGTACTTTGGCTAGTGTTAATTGGGAGAAAAAGTTACCCCTTGTATCAGTCAAAGCATTGACACGTTCTGTTGAAATATTGGGCCCACTTTTAGTGGTCCATACTAGATTTCAGATTTCTTTATAAATCTCAAAGCCCATATAGTGGCAGCCTTATGAGTTTGAGCCCAAGTTGGTGGCTGCTCACTAGGGAATGGCAAGAGGTGGGAAGTTTAGTCCCACATGGAAAGTTGGGAGGAAGTTAGACCACCTTATAAGGTGGGTTGTTCCACCACTAGTAAGTGAGTAAGAATAGGAGTGGTTCACGCGCGCTCCTCCTCCTCCTCGCTCGCTCGACACGACACGACACGACACGACACGACACGACACGACACGACACCGCGCTCATGGTGAGTGGATTGAGCCTCGAGCCGAGACTTTTCTTACTTTTTGCAGCTCAGGAAAACGAATAGAGTCCTAGACGGCGGTTCGGGTCGCTCCCGGACCATGGACTATCTGTAATCGACTCGAAACGTGTGTGCGACGTGGCGTGGCCCACGTTGCCTAGGGTTTTCAGAGCCTATATAATCTCCTGCCCGGCTACCGCAGAAACACATCTAATACACGAGTTAGGGAGAGGGCGAATTAGGTTTTTGGGAAGCGCTCTGCGCGACTGCTCAAGCTCTTCATCACGGGTCGCCTTCCGTCCAAGTCGGGCGGTGCTGCCTACCGTCGTCTTTAACGCCGTCTACTTCAACCCGTCGTCCCTGTCGTCAACAACGTTGTCATCAACAACGTTACTGCTGCAACATCATCTGCTACACCTCCACCGCCACCTCCACCAGATCAGTACGTGCGACATATCTTGATCTGTTTAGCGATGGATGCTTTACCGTTTGCGCTGCTGCTACTCATGTTGATTAATGCATCTAGTATGTTTGAGTTTCACATGTTAGTAGTTGTTGTCATCATGTTTTATATTCTGGAATTAATCATGGAAATTGTGCCTAATTATCCAACAATCCAAAAACCTAATTGTAGGAAATTTCCTGAGTTACAATGACTGGTTTTGCTGATGCACTGAGGCCGGATAAGTTTACCGGTGTGCACTTTAAGAGGTGGCAGATTAAGGCCACGCTCTGGCTTACTCATCTGAAAGTGTTCGAAGTTAGTGATGGTTTACCTGAAGGAACTATATCTGACCAAGATCGGAACAAGTTCAAGGAAAACAATTCTCTCTTCGTCGGATGCGTTACGAGTATTCTTGCTGATCGTCCGTGTGATGTGTACATGCACATAACGGATGGTAAAGAGCTCCGGGATGCACCGAATGCTAAATTCGGTGCAACCGATGCAGGCAGTGAACTGTACATCATGGAGAGCTTCCATGACATCATGATGGTAAACAACCGTTCTGTAGTCGAACAAGCTTATGAGATACAGTGCATTGCGAAAGAGCTTGAACTCCTTAAGTGTGCCTTACCTGATAAGTTTGTGGCTGGATGCATCATCGCTAAGTTGCCCCTTCATGGAGGAACTTTGCCACAACTCTCAAACACAAGAGACAGGAGATATCAGTTGAAAATCTGATAGCGTCTCTTGATATTGAGGAGAAAGCTCGGGCTAAGGATAATACTGAGAAAGGAGAGGGTCAGTCTAGCGCCAACATGGTGCAGAAGAAACCCTACACCAAGAACAAAGGGAATAACAAGCCCTCCTTCAATAAGCCTATGAAGACTACAACCTTCAAGAAGAAGAAGATAATAAACAAAGCAGATCTGAGCTGCTATACCTGTGGAGAGACTGGCCATTTTTCTAAGGAATGTCCAGAGAGGGCAGACCGCATGAAAAAGGCGAGGCAAGTCAACACGGTGACCGCTAGCAATGCTGATGGGTACGGTAATCTCTTTACTGTTCTTTCGGTATTTCAATCTCCATGTTGGTGGATTGATACAGGTGCTAATGTTCATGTGTGTGCTGACATCTCCATGTTCACTTCTTACCAGAGTTGCCGGGATTCTTCCGTCTTGATGGGGAATGGGTCACATGCTTCGTTCGTGGTGTTGGCACGGTAGATCCGAAGTTTACTTCGGGAAGATCGTGCAGCCGAGAAACGTGCAGCATGTCCCTACTATGAACAAGAATCTCGTTAGCGGCTCCCTTCTATGCGAGAGATGGGTTTAAGGTTGTTTTAGAGTCGAATAAAGTAGTTGTTTCCAAGTTTGGACAATTTATTGGTAAAGGCTATGAGTGCGGAGGCTTGTTCCGCTTTTCGCTTTCTGATTTCAGTAATAAGTTTGTGAACCATATTTGTGGCAATGTTAGTGATGATACCAGTGTTTGGCATTCTCGTTTATGTCACATTGATACGTCCCAAACGTATCTATAATTTCTTATGTTCCATGCTACTTTTATGATGATACACATGTTTTATACACATTATATGTCATTATTATGCATTTTCCGGCACTAACCTATTGACGAGATGCCGAAGAGCCGATTCGTCGTTTTCTCGCTGTTTTTGGTTTCAGAAATCCTAGTAAGGAAATATTCTCGGAATTGGACGAAATCAACGCCCATGGGCCTATTTTTCCACGAAGCTTCCAGAAGACCGAAGAGGAAACGAAGTGGGGCGACGAGGCGGCGACACACCAGGGCGGTGCGGCCCAGGCCTTGGCCGCGCGGCCCTGTTGTGTGGGCCCCTCTTGTCGCCCCTAAACCTACCCTTCCGCATACTTAAAGCCTTCGTCGCGAATACCCCAGTACCGAGAGCCACGATACGGAAAACCTTCCAGAGACGCCGCCGCCGCAATTCCCATCTCGGGGGATTCAGGAGATCGCCTCCGGCACCCTGCCGGAGAGGGGAATCATCTCCCGGAGGTCTCTTCATCGCCATGATCGCCTCCGGATCGATGTGTGAGTAGTCCACCCCTGGACTATGGGTCCATAGCAGTAGCTAGATGGTTGTCTTCTCCTCATTGTGCTATCATGTTAGATCTTGTGAGCTGCCTATCATGATCAAGATCATCTATTTGTAATGCTACATGTTGTGTTTGTTGGGATCCGATGAATATTGAATACTATGTCAAGTTGATTATCAATCTATCATATATGTTGTTTATGTTCTTGCATGCTCTCCGTTGCTAGTAGAGGCTCGGCCAAGTTAATACTTGTAACTCCAAGAGGGAGTATTTATGCTCGATAGTGGGTTCATGCCTCCATTGAATCTGGGACAGTGACAGAAAGTTTTAAGGTTGTGGATGTGCTGTTGCCACTAGGGATAAAACATCAATGCTTTGTCTAAGGATATTTGTGTTGATTACATTACGCACCATACTTAATGCAATTGTTTGTTGTTTGCAACTTAATACTGGAAGGGGTTCGGATGATAACCTGAATGTCGTCGTGGTGAACAAACAGATGCCATAGGATGGCTTAGGTTGGGGCCGAATGGACGCAAGAGGATTCGGGGGAGGGTTTGTGATTAGATGGGATGAACTTCCGGATGGTTTCCTCAAGAACTTAGCCAAGGCTAGAGGTTGAAGAAGAAAGACATAAGGAAGAACTCGCTCTAGATCATCTTCTTTATTGATCTCAACAGGTTACAAGTTTCTCAGTACAAGTGTTCTTCTAAAACTAGGTCTCTTCGTGCGTCTGCCCGTAAGAAGGGCAGCCCCCTCTCCTTATATAGGGGAGAGGGTGGCTTACAGGGCAAGAAACCCTAATGGCATCTTTGACTAGACAAACTACTTTATAAAGCTACTTTAATCATAGATGACACCGGAGTCCTCTTTAATCAAGGATGCTGACGTCCTCCGGCTTCTTTGACCGTCATCCTTCTCTTTATCGTCAGCCCTTCGTTTAAAGCTACTTTGCTTAGCTCATCCTTGTCTTCTAGCGCTGGAGAGAATCTTTGACCAGTCCTGCCGACATGCTCTTCCTTCCGGTAGCCCGGTATCTTCTTATCCGGTTCCGACATACCCCTCTTGGGGATACCGGCTTAGCTTCACTTAGCTAAATTCTTATCTCTACGTTCCGGTACTAACATTAAACCGGTATCTTGATGGCTCAAACCATCCGGTTTGGCATGCCTTTGGCATACCGGGGGTCATCCCCCCAACATTAGTCCCCGAAGCTGGTATAGTCTGGCGGATCCTATCCAACAGACCATGCCAGGTTCTTTCATCTTAGGATACCGGTTTAATCTATCCGGCTTTAGGCTTGGATCCGGCATCTTTGCCCAGGTCATCGCTATCTCTTTTTCATAAGACATTATCCGGTGTCTTATCCTCCGGCATCTTAGTCATTAAACACTTCCTCGGCGAAGTCGAGAATATCTCGGGCCCCGCGCCTGTCAGTGACATGCGCACTGTGGATCGACGCGCCGGTGTCGTGGGTCACTTCCCTTCGGCTTCGCGCGCGCATTAATTGCTTCACAGCGAATCCCAACCACCTCTCTGGATCCGTGTGCACCTTCCCGTGGCTTACTATTTTCTCGCGTGTATCACCATGCCACGTGGCGGCCCGTGGAGCAAACCGTCGCGGCCCACGACCCAAACCGCCGAAGCCCAGCGGTTTTCGGCCCACGTCTCCCTTTTCCTTTATAAGGGGGAACCGCTCATCCTTCTTCCTCTTCTCGCATTCTCCACCTCCTCGCGCACAGTGCTCTTGCCCTCTGCGCCTCCGCCGCTCCGTTTCGCCGCCTGAGCTCCGCCGCCCAGCGAATCTTCGCTACTGCTTCGCCGGACGTCGCCGGACTTCACCGCGTGAAGAACTCCTGCAGCGCTTCTGCCCCCGCCGCGGCATTGGTGCTTCTTCGAGCTTTTCCTCACCTCGCCGCCGACGGACTTCCTCGCCGGCCCTTGGCTCGTCATTCCTCCGGCGAACTTCTTCCTCAGCAACTCCGCCGCCTCAGGTTAGGCTTAATCTGGATTTGCCCCTCTTTTGCTTGCTTTCCAGATCTCGTCTCGGTAGTGTATTTACTTCTTCTTTTTCTTGCTTTTTCTCTCCTTCGTAGATCTTCACGCGGGGGTATATTGTGGGATTCTTGTTTCTCTTCGCCAAATTCCATGTCTAGTGGGGAATCTTACTCTACTTCTTCTTCTCGCCTCTTCCTCCGCTAGCCGGCGTAGCAGATCTTCCGACGGACCGTCCGCCGATCTTGCCCGGATGGACGCTGAGTCCGGTAGCAATCGTGCATCCGGTAGTTCTAGTGAAGGTTCCGGTATGGATTCCTCCGGTATCACCCGTGGGGCCTGGATGGGCTCCAACGTTACCAAGTTCGAGATCGACTGGCTTTACCGGTCCAGGAGGATTCCGGAAGGAGTGACCTGCCGGCTTCCTCGCGACGAGATCATACCGGTGCCCGAACCCGGTGAACGAGTTGTCTTTCTTGCTCACTTTGAGCGCGGCTTCGGCCTTCCAGCCTCCGACTTCTTCCGGCGTTTCCTTGATTTTTATCAACTTCAACCTCACCATCTCCCTGGCAACGCCATTTTCTACCTCTCTTGCTATGCCACCTTCATGGAGGCTTATATCGGCATTCATCCCACTCGTGAGACGTTTGCCCGCTTCTTTGCTCTTCGGATCAACTCCGTTCAGGGCAAGGACATTCCTAAACCCAAGCCTCCCGTTCAATGCGGGTCTTGCATCATCGGCTCCCGTCAAGGGAGCCCTTTCTTCAACTTCTCCGGTCTCGAGTCATGCCGGCTATGGCAAGGGACCTTTTTCTACGTGAAGAACAAGGGCGCCGCAGACTTTATCAACCTGCCGCCCTTCAATCCGGCGCCACCCACAAGGGCCAACTGGAGCTACAATCCGAAGGAGTCTCACATAGAGACCAACCGGATTATACGCTTTATGAGGCAATTGATGAAGGACACCAACATCTGCTCAGATGATATCATCCGCGCCTTTATCTCGCGCCGGGTGCTTCCGCTCAAGCGCCGCATGCACAAGATGAGCGAGATGTACGGTCCCGGTGATCCTACAAAGATCACCGGAATTCCTCTTAGCAAGAAGGACGTTGTCCTCAAGGCCGGCCAGATCTGTCAGACCGCCATGCCGGAGGATTGGGAATGGGGCCTTCGGCCTCTCAGTTCCACTAACCCCCCGACCCAAGATGTAAGAAGTTACGTAACTCGGGTTGGCGCACCGGTAACTTTTGCATCGCGATTAACCCCTTTTTATCTTTCTTGTCCTTTCAGGCCAAGGACCGTTTCCCCGGCATCGAGTCTGACCGACGAGGCCCTCCCCAGAAGCGAGGTTTGGACAAGTTTGACCCCGACCCCGTCATTTATTGGAGGGATCTGAAGATGGGCAGGACCCCAGCCTCGCGCCTTGGCAGGTCTCCGTCGGAGCCCGCTGGTTCGTCCGACGACCTGACCTTGCTTGAGGTAGCTTCTCTATTTGATCTCTCATATTTTACCATCATTGTTTCTCTGTAGATCCTCCCTCAACCAACATCAACCCACAGGTTCATGAGCACGTCACTCCGCTGCAGTCCGCGGTCGGCCAGGAGTTCCTGGAGAAGCTCGTCGTTGGGGGCAAGAAGAACAAGACCCCGGCAACGGATGCCGAGTCCAGCCAAGCCCCTCCTGCCAAACGCTTCCGGACTGAGCCCTTTGCCGGGAAGCAAGTAGGCACGAGGCGCTACAAGAGCAAACAGATGCCCACTTCCTCCGGGTAAGCCCTGTTCCTTTGCTTTTCTTGTTTTTGCCAAGTCTTTTCCGGCTGCTTTTTTCCAATTCTTTCTCTTTCTCTCTTTCAGCCCTGCGCTCAAGCTTGGGCCTAGGACCGAGGGCTCGCCGGCTCCGCGAGGACTTCAACTCCTCCTCCTCACTCCAGCCCGACACCATCCGGTGCCGGCAACATCTCCGCCTCCCCTCCGGGGGCACTACAAGTTCGGGGCGCGCGGCCCCTAAATCTCCCGATCACCGCGCGGAGGAGGATCTTATCTCCCCTCCAGAGACCCAAGATACCGGCGCCAGCAACATCGGCGCCGAAGAAGAAGCTGCCGGGCGGGCGGAACCTTTGGTTCCTCCCGTCCAGAAAGAAAAGAAGAAGAAGAAGAGTTTACGCTCTTCCCCCTCCAAGGCCGTGCCGGAAGCTTCCGTGCCGGCATCCTCCACCTCAGCGCCAGAAGCCCCAGCGCCTGACGCCACACCAACACCGCCACCGGAAACCTCTATTCCTGAGGCGACCGGTACCATGTCAGCACCTCCGCCGAGCCAAGGGCCTCCCGCGACTACACCAAAGCCACCGCCGGCGGCCCCCAAGATCACCCAGCGCCTCAAGCCAGGGGAGTCCCGTGGCAAGGCTGTGGACGGCAGCGCCTCAAGCGGCTCGCGGTCCTTGGTGCTGCACGTCGGGCCTGCCGCTGCCGCGGTCTCGGAGAAACCGTCCGGCCTCCTCGGCCGGATTGTTGAGCTCAAGCGCGAGGGCAAGGAGCTGGGGAACCTTCTCCCCTACGCCCAGAAATGGAACGCCGCGGACATCTCCGGCGCCACGAAGGGCTTGGGGAAGGATCGCCTTCCGGCGCCGGATCCAGCTGGGCCGCGGTCCACTGAAGAACACTTCATGCGGCTCAAGCGAGCCGTGAAGGAGTTCGACAAGTGCTCGGTACGATGCCACCAGCAATGTCGTGGTAAGTTTCTCCAATCTTCTTGTAATTTTTGCTAATGCCGGTTTGTTTCTTTCCGGATCTTGTCTATCCTCCCAGTCCCCGAGTTTCGTGTTGAGAGCGCAGCTCTTAGCGCGAAACTTAACTAAAAACGCGCAAAACCGGCATAGCCAGTCCCCGAGTTTCGGGTTAAGATCTTTGTTCTTAGCGCGAAACTTAACTAGAAACGCGCGAAACCGGCATAGCCAGTCCCCGAGTTTCGGGTTAAGATCTTTGTTTTTTCCTTTCTCACAATTATCTTCCTTTGAATAGAGCACCGCTGATGCCCGGAAGCTGCTCTTTGAGGAGCTTTTGTGGGAGCACCGGGATCTTGCCGAGGCCCACGCCCATCGCCAAGGTTTGTTTTCTTTTTCTTCTTCTTCCGGCACCTTTTCACCGGAAATTTTTCTTCCTTCTTTGTTACTTACTAGCTTTTCGCATAACAGCCATCCCGGAAGCCTCCATTGAGGCCCTCAAGGTCCAGGTTGCCGCACTCCAAGGTATCCTTTTTGTTTTCCGGTTAACCTGCTTTCTCCGCATCGTATCAGTGCAATTTTGCTAACACCTGCTTTCCGGCCCCCAGAGGAGAAGGACAAGCTTGCCCGGAAGCATCAGGAGGAGCTGGACGCCCAGGAGACGCGCTATGGGGATCTCAAGCGTCAGTACATTCAGCTTGGCCTTGACCATGCTAATGCACTGAAAGCCGCTGAATCCGCTGCCGAGGCCAAGCTTCAAGAGGCGCTGGAGGATGCCAACAACGCCAGCGTAGTGCTGCAGGCTGAGCTGGAAGAAGCCGCCAAAGCGCAGAAAGCAGCCGAGGGCAGGGCCGCCAAGGCGCACAAAGCAGCCGCGGAGGAGGCCGCCAAGGCACAGAAGGCAGCTGAGGACAAGGTGGCACGGCTGGAGGCGGAGCAGAAGGAGTACGACCTTCTGGTCACGCGAACTGACGCGCTCGCCCTTCGTATGTTTTTCTTTTCCCTTTTCCGGTTTCTGCTTACAAGCTTATTTGTTCCGGTAACATGCACTTAGCTTCTTTTCGTTGTCTTGCAGGGCTCTTTCCGGATTCCCAGGCGCATGCTGTGAAGAAGGTCGAAGAGCACCGGGTTGCCCAAGGGCGTACGGACTTGGCCGCTGCCTGGGATCCCTACGAACACCTGGTTGCGCTGAGCTCGCGGGTCTCCCACATGCGCTGCGTGGACCGGAACGTCTCTGACATTCCGGAGGTGGCCGCCCAGCTCTTCAGGACTCTCTGGCCTGGAGAAGTGGTGCCGGACACCTTCTCCCTTATCAGCGACCGCCTGAAAGGTGCCGGCAGAAGGATCCGGGAGTGGCAGTGTTCCGCTGCCCGTGCCGGAGCGGACTCGGCGCTCGCGTTGCCCGCTCCCGGTACCCGCAGGCTGGATCCGGATGCCCTCGTTGGCGTGCGCGAAGGAGCTCCTACCGATTTGGACCCAGTCCTTACCGCTAAGCGGCAAGACTGCGCGTACCACATCGCGGAGTATGCTGAAATGCGCACCTTCATCCCGCCCCCTCCTGACGTCAAGGACTACCTCAGCGATGAGGAAGAAGAAGACGGAGGCGAAGATGAAGGTGCCGAGGACGCGCCACCGGAAGCTCCTGAGGCCGGCGCTGCTCCCCCTGAAGCCCCTGCTGTTTGACTTATGCCTAAATGATGCCTGTAATATGCTTGTCCTGTTGTTCTCAAAACAATGCCCGTTAAATTCTACCCCGGTATGCCGGGGTTTATGATGTAAGGTAAAACTTAAGCTCTATTCTGGCTGTGGTACAACTTATGCCGGTGTCTTGCACACCGGTAACTTATTAAGTTATGTTGGTTTGTGACTTAGCATTTTGCTTATCGGTTTGATTTTGGTCTTGCACTGCAATGATTCCGAAATTGTTTCCGCATCCAATTCGATGCACACTTGGCTCTTTTGCTTTGGCTCTGCCTACCTTCTCTGGGTGTTTTTGGCGTATGAGCACAAAGTTCTTTTACCAAGCAAGCATTTTCTTGAACTTAGAAATAACTCGAATTTTTTTGCAAAAAACCGGTATAACCGGGGTTAGTTAAACTTTCCGGATTGTTCTTTTCCGCTCCTCCTCTCCGCAGTTCATGTGCTTATCCCCTACCGGTTTATCTTGCTTGCCATGAAGCCGGGTTGCGGACAGCAAGCGAGTCGAAGACTCCGGTAGGGTTTAGCACACTACTAAACCGGAAAGAAAAAATGTTCAATAAGCAACCGGTAAACTGAAAAAATAGACAAGTTATATGCAATCTTAGTGGGGTAGTCCCCGAGATTCATTCGAGATTCCGACATCTTTTATTCATAGCAAATAAGGTACAAAAAGGAACTTCTTACATCACAACTTCAAGAGTAGAAAGGACGCAACAGAGCTACATTCCACGGACGCTTGGTCTCCTCCCCGGACCTGTCCGCCTTTCCTTTCTTCCATTCCTGTGCATCAATCAGGTAGTAGGCATCGTTGTGGAGAGCCTTGCTCACAATGAAAGGCCCTTCCCATGGCGGGGAAAGCTTGTGCCGGCCTTCAGTGCGCTGCACCAGGCGTAGCACCAGGTCCCCTTCCCGGAACACTCTCGGGTTAACCTTCCGGCTGTGATAGCGTCTGAGGTTCTGCTGGTAAACGGCTGTTCTTGCCAAGGCTAGCTCTCTTGCTTCTTCTAGCAAGTCCACATCGTTTTCTCGGGCCTCATTTACCTCTTCTTCGTTATAGAGTTGCACCCTTGGTGAATCATGGAGAATGTCGGTTGGTATGACCGCTTCTGCTCCGTAAACCATGAAAAATGGAGTGTACCCGGTAGACCGGTTTGGAGTTGTTCTTATACTCCACAGCACTGATGGTAGCTCATCAAGCCAACACCCCGGCGATTTTTCCACCGCATCGATGAGTCTCGGTTTGATACCGGAAAGCACCAAAGTGTTTGTTCTTTCAACTTGGCCATTGCCTTGTGGGTGTGGGACTGAGCACAAATCCAACCGGATATTGTTGTCCTCACAAAATCTTTTGAACTCACCTTGAGCAAAGTTTGTGCCATTGTCCGTGATAATGCTATGTGGGTATCCATACCGCAAAATGACATCCTTTAAGAACTTGACCGCTGTGCGCCCATCACACTTTGCGATGGGTTTGACTTCTAGCCACTTGGTGAATTTGTCCACCATAACCAAGATGTGGGTCATGTTTCCCCTTGCTGTTTTGAATGGCCCAACCATGTCTAGGCACCAAAAGGCAAACGGCCAAGTTAATGGTATTGTCTTTAAACCGGAGGCTGGGGTATGATTTTGCTTGGCGTACCTCTGGCACCCATTGCATTTTCTTACCAGATCCTCCGCGTTTTCCAAAGCTGGTGGCCAATAGAACCCATGCCGGAACACTTTTGCCACCAGCGCCCTTGACGAAGCGTGATGTCCACATTCTCCTCGGTGAATCTCCTCGAGCATTTCCTTTCCTTCTTCCGGTTCCACACATCTCCGGAGGACACCGGTAACACTTCTCTTGTACATCTCGCCATTAATGATGGTGTAAGCCTTGGACCTCCTTTGGATCCTTCTTGATTCATTTTCGTCAACCGGCAAGGTGCCGTTGACCAGGAATTCCTTAATAGGTTTAACCCATGACGGTGTCTCCCGAACCAGGAACACCGGTACGTCTATGTCCATGCTATCCACCAGCATTGTTTCCTCCGGTACCGGCGCAGCAGCGGTCGATCTTACCGGAACAGTCCCCGAGTTTACCGGAACAGTCCCGGGTTTCCTTCGTCGATATCCATTGGTACAATGTGTGACTCCGGCACAAAAATTGATTCCGACTCCGGACTTGGCTTGATTGATGGTACTCTTAAGTGTGCCAAGGCTATTCCGGGAGGAATTTCTTGCCTGGATGAGCCCAGCTTGGACAAAGCATCCGCAGCTTCATTTTCTGCACGCGGTACATGGTGAAATTCACACCCTTCGAAGAAGCCGGCAATCTTTTGCACGTGAAACCGGTACGAGGCCATGTTGGCATCTTTTGCGTCCCAATCTCCGGAACACTGCTGCACCACAAGATCTGAATCTCCATAGCAAATGATCCGGTGTGCACCGATTTCTTTTGCGACCTTTAGCCCATGGATCAAAGCCTCGTATTCAGCGACATTATTTGATGCCCTGAAATGTACTTGTAAAACATACCGGAGATGGTCTCCTTTTGGTGAGGTTAGCACCACCCCGGCACCTAGACCCTCCTTGAGCATGGATCCGTCAAAGTGCATCTTCCAGTATTCCATTCTTTGATCCGGGGGCTTGTACTGCATTTCTGCCCAATCGACCAAAAAATCAGCTAAAGCTTGCGATTTGATGGCGTCTCTTCTTTCGTATACCGGTACATATGGTGATATCTGTATTGCCCATTTCGCAATCCTGTCGCTAGCGTCTTGTTGCACATGATATCGGAGATGGGTGCTTCACTCACCACCTTCATAGGATGTTCCTCAAAGTAGTGCTTGAGCTTCGTGGCGGCCATGAACACGCCATAGGTCATTTTCTGGAAGTGCGGGTAGTTTTGCTTTGAGAGGGAGAGCACCTCGCTCAGGTAGTATACCGGCCTCTGGACGGTTTTTCCTTCCTCTTCCCTTTCTACCACCACAACAACACTCACGACCCGGTTGGTTGCTGCTATGTATAGCAACATCGGCTCTCTTTCCAACGGCGAAGCCAATATCGGCGCGGTAGCTAACATTGTTTTCAGCTCCTTAAACGCTGCGTCTGCCTGAGGGGTCCAGATGAACTTATCGGATTTTCTCATTAAAGCATAGAGCGGCAAGGCCTTTTCTCCTAACCTGCTTATGAACCGGCTTAGCGACGCTAAGCTTCCGGTAAACTTTTGAATGTCCTTAAGGTCTTGTGGTATCGCCATTCTCTCAATCGCCCGGATCTTTACCGGATTGACCTCAATGCCTCGGCTTGAGACGAGGAAACCCAGCAGCTTGCCGGCAGGGACACCGAAAGTACATTTTGCCGGATTGAGTTTCATCCGGAACCTTCTTAGATTATCGAATGTTTGCCGGATATCGTAAATTAGGGTATCTTTTACCTTAGTTTTTATCACAATGTCATCCACATACACCTGCACATTCTTTCCGATTTGATCAAACAAGCATTTTTGCATACAGCGCTGGTACGTTGCACCAGCGTTGCGCAAACCAAAAGGCATAGTGATATAGCAGTAAGCCCCGTGCGGGGTAATAAACGCAGTTTTTATTTGATCTTCCTTTTTCAAGGGGATTTGGTGGAAACCGGAATACGCATCCAGGAAAGACAACAACTCACACCCAGCGGTGGAATCAATCACTTGATCGATCCGTGGCAGAGGAAAAGGATCTCTTGGGCAAGCCTTGTTGAGGTTGGTGTAGTCGATGCACATGCGCCACACCTTTGGAGCTTTTGCCTCCAGGTTCTCATCTTTCTTCTTTTCGACCATCACCGGATTGGCCAGCCACTCAGTATGCGTGACTTCCACAATGAAACCGGCAACTAACATCTTCGTCACCTCTTCTCCAATAATCTTCCTCCTATCTTCAGCGAACCGGCGCAGTGGTTGTCGCACCGGCTTGGCATCCTTCCGGACGTTCAGAGAGTGCTCAGCCAGCTCCCTCGGAACACCTACCAAGTCATCAGTAGACCAGGCAAAGATATTCCGATTCTCACGGAGGAAGCTGACGAGCGCGCTTTCCTATGCCTCACTGAGACCGGCACCGATACGAACGGTACGCTCAGGGAAAGCCGGGTCCAGCACGATGTCCTTTGTTTCCTTTGTCGGTTTGAACGCCGGAGCGCTCAGACTTGCACTCATTGCCGCTAAGCTCAACTGTGAAGACTGAGCCAGCGCAACTGCGGTTTGCATCCTTCTTTTTTCCTCCGCGATCACCAGCGATTCCGCTAGGTTTGATCCGGCAGATGCTGTTTCCAATGAGATTTTGTAGTTTCCCACCACAGTCAAGGCTCCACGAGGTGCCGGCATCTTCTTCTTGAGATACGCCGTGTGGGTCGAGGCCATGAAGGCCGCCAGTGCCGGTCTCCCCAGCAATGCATGGTACGGGCTATCTAAGTCCACCACCTCGAACTCAAGGTTCTCAACCCGGCAATTGTCACGTCCTCCAAACGACACATCCACCCGGACTTTTCCAACCGGTGCGCAGGACAAACCCGGAACGATTCCATGGAACGTCGTATGAGTTGGCTGAAGCATGTTTTCTGTTATGCCCAGCGTATGCATGGTGTGCTTGTACATTATGTTTATGCTGCTCCCATTGTCTATCAGCACCTTGCTGAACTTGACGCGAGTCGTTGGCCCCTTCATGATTGGGTCCACCACGAGAGCGTAGCCACCCGGGTTCGGCATGATCTTAGGGTGGTCCCGGTATGACCAGGTGAGTTCCTGATCTGACCACAGCATGTATTTTGGCACTGCCGGCATCACCGCGTTCACCTCCATGGAACGACGGCGCAGGCTTTGCTTGTCTGTCGGCTCGGTGACGAACACGACACAGCACACATCTGGATCCTCATAAATATTTCGACCCAAAGGTGCCGGTGGAGGTGGTTGGCCGTGGCCCTCTCCCACCTGATTGACTTGCTGATACTGTTGCCTGTTTTGCTGAGGGTGTACCGGCAAGGCATTTGCCCCGGTAAGCGGTGGTGGTGGTGGTAGCTGCTGCTGACGCGGCATATCTTGTGGCGACAGCATCATTGCATTGCCCCCTTGCCCTTGGGCATCTTTTACCGCTCCCTTTTGCATCAAGTACTTGGTCCAGGTGCAATCTCTTGTCAAGTGGTTTGACGGGTGAGCCGGATTCGGCGTGTGCCACCGGCAAGGTTGATCCATGGCAGCTTCCATGGTGTATTTCGCGGGTTCTTGCCAATTCTTTTTCCGGCCCTGTGGTTTCTTTTCGACCCACTGTTTCTTAGGACCTGCCCATGGCTGCGATCCGGTTCTTTTCCTCTGGCTGCCGCTGGCATCAGAGTTTTCTTGCACAGCAGCAACTTGTTGCGAGCCATACCTTCGATCCGGGAAATCTTCCCTCCTTCTGTTGTTCCGGTTATCCCGGTATTGCTGCTGAGGCGGGTTTGACTGTTCCGGCTCAGCTTGTATCGCCGGTTGCATTGGGTCTCCCAACACATAGTTTTCCGCCACACGCATCATCTCCGCCAACGTTGTTGGCATGTTCCTCTGCAGCCTTTGCCACAAAGGCGAACCTCGCCGGCATCCTTGGCTAAACCAAGCAATGGCCTGTGCTTCTATCACTCCTTCACAAGAGTTTCTAGTGGAGTTCCACCGGATCAGGTAATCCCGGTCTGTTTCTTGCGGGCGCTGTACGCACAAAGCGAGCTGCTGAGGCCTGTTTGGCCTTCTGTAGGTGCTGCTGAAGTTGCTCACAAAAGCTTCCTCAAAGTCCAACCAGCCATTTATGCTTCCTTCTGGCAAGTTGTTCAGCCAGATTCTTGCCGGTCCTACTAGAAACGTTGGCACGATTCTCACGGCCCAACGCCAGTTTCCTCCTCCGGCTATGACACCTCCGCCACCAGCAACGTATACCGCGGTCACGTAATCCGCGAGCCAATCTTCCGGCTTAGTGGTGCCATCGTATGTTTTGGTGTCACGGGGCAACTGAAAGTTGCGAACTGGTGGTTGTTCTTTCATGATCCTTGGGCCAAAGCACTTCGGACCCGGAGGACCTTCTGCCTCAATCATTTCAGACAGGTACACTCTGTCCAGACGGTGCCTCGCATCCCGTTCCTGCAAGTTTCTTTCTCCCAACCACTCTCCCAAAGGTTTCCGGTAAGCGGTGAGTCTTGTTGAATCAGCTTCATCGTAATGTTCCGGTACCGCGGCCCTCGCCTGCCGGTACCTTGGTGGAGGCATCTCCTCATCATCATACGCTGCCCTTGCAGCCGGATAGTTTTTCCCGGTTTCGTGTCTACCGGCATGATTGTTTCCGGCATAGCCTGCTTTGGCGTAGCCTCGATCTGCCCCTTGGCTTTTTCTACCGGCATCGTGTTGCCCGGCTTGTTGTTTACCGGCAAGGACCGGATCGTACACAGTCATCTCGCTGTGCGTTCACCTCTTTTTCTCTTCTTCCGTCCGGATGGGGGACGAGGCCTGCCCATGGGACTTGCTTCCGGCATTCTTTGTTGAACGCGCGGATTTTGAGGCCATAGCCTTGTTCAGCTTAGCCAGCTGCTCAGCGTTCTGCTGCTCTACAGTATCTAGCAGCTCTCTGACACGCTCTTGTTGTTTTGCCAAAGCCTCTCCGGTAAGCGAGTCACACAGATCTACAGCAGCCTTAGCAGCTTTTATGGTTTTATCCGGGCTATTGTACTTAGGTTTCTCTACGATGCTAGCAGATGCAGAGGTACTCTTGCCGGTAAGAACTTCCTTACGCAAATCCTGATCTAGATTGCGAGCCTTAAGCCGGTTCTCCGGTATCCTAGCAGCATGAGCGCTAACAGAAGCAAAGCCATGGGCAGCGTTATACTCACGTACGGTTAGGTTCAGCTCACGCTGCGCCCTGACGACGTCCTTGCCGCTCTCGAGTATCTTCTGGCGTTGCGCCTCCAGCTCCGCCTGAGCCGTTGTCGGGTCGATGTTCTGCGCGATGGGTGTTGCCAGCACGTTCATCGCCGCTTGGAGAGGTGTTGCCGGTGGTGCGGAAGACGCTCCCGGTGCGCCGGTGTCGCGCTCCAGCGGTGGCTTGGCCGCACGGGTCGCAGCCGCACGACCAGCAACTTCGTCCGCAGCCTCCTTGCCCGCGCCGGCTGCGCCAGCCATCATTACCTCGACGCTGCCGGCGGCGCGGCCAGCACAGAGCCAACTCGGCGGGTCCGGTGCCACCAGCACCGGCGAGAGGCGCTGGCGCATGGGGACGGTGCCGAAGTAGACGCGGTGGCTGCCGAACTCGATGATGCGGCCGTTCTTGGGGAAGATGCCGCCGTTGGCGAAGCAGCCCGCGTTGTCGTTGATGAAGTCGATGGAGTAGAAACGCTGGACGAGCGCAGGACACTGTCCGCTCGCCGGCGACCTCGAGGATGCCCGCCCGAATATGTACTCCAGCAAGCGCCACTTCAGGCCCCACGGTGGGCGCCAACTGTCGTCGTGGTGAACAAACAGATGCCATAGGATGGCTTAGGTTGGGGCCGAATGGACGCAAGAGGATTCGGGGGAGGGTTTGTGATTAGATGGGATGAACTTCCGGATGGTTTCCTCAAGAACTTAGCCAAGGCTAGAGGTTGAAGAAGAAAGACATAAGGAAGAACTCGCTCTAGATCATCTTCTTTATTGATCTCAACAGGTTACAAGTTTCTCAGTACAAGTGTTCTTCTAAAACTAGGTCTCTTCGTGCGTCTTCCCGTAAGAAGGGCTGCCCCCTCTCCTTATATAGGGAGAGGGTGGCTTACAGGGCAAGAAACCCTAATGGCATCTTTGACTAGACAAACTACTTTATAAAGCTACTTTAATCATAGATGACACCGGAGTCCTCTTTAATCAAGGATGCTGACGTCCTCCGGCTTCTTTGACCGTCATCCTTCTCTTTATCGTCAGCCCTTCGTTTAAAGCTACTTTGCTTAGCTCATCCTTGTCTTCTAGCGCTGGAGACAATCTTTGACCAGTCCTGCCGACATGCTCTTCCTTCCGGTAGCCCGGTATCTTCTTATCCGGTTCCGACATACCCCTCTTGGGGATACCGGCTTAGCTTCACTTAGCTAAATTCTTATCTCTACGTTCCGGTACTAACATTAAACCGGTATCTTGATGGCTCAAACCATCCGGTTTGGCATGCCTTTGGCATACCGGGGGTCATCCCCCCAACACTGAAGGTGGACTTTTTAGGCATAGATGCATGCTGGATAGCGGTCTATGTACTTTGTCGTAATGCCCTGATTAAATCTCATAATACTCATCATGATATATGTATGTGCATTGTTATGCCTTCTCTATTTGTCAATCGCCCAACTGTAATTTGTTCACCCAGCATGCTATTTATCTTATGGGAGAGACACCACTAGTGAACTATGGACCCCGGTCCATTCTTTACATCTGAAATACAATCTACTGCAATACTTGTTCTTTACTGTTCTTCGCAAACAAACATCATCATCCACACTATACATCTAATCCTTTGTTTACAGCAAGCGTGTGAGATTGACAACCTCACCGTTACGTTGGGGCAAAGTACTTTGATTGTGTTGTGCAGGTTCCACGTTGGCGCCGGAATCCCTGGTGTTGCGCCGCACTACACTCCGCCACCAACAACCTTCACGTGCTCCTTGACTCCTACTGGTTCGATAACCTTGGTTTCTTACTGAGGGAAAACTTGCTGTTGTACGCATCACACCTTCCTCTTGGGGTTCCCAACGGACGTGTGTCTCACGCGCATCAAGCAACTTTTTCTGGCGCCGTTGCCGGGGAGATCAAGACACGCTGCAAGGGGAGTCTCCCACATCCAATCTCTTTACTTTGTTTTGTCTTGCTTTACTTTATTTTATTTACTGCTTTGTCTGCTCTTATATCAAAAACACAAAAAATTAGTTGCTAGTTTTACTTTATTTACTGTCTTGTTCTCTATATTGAAAACACAAAAAAATTAGTTACTTGCATTTACTTTATTTAGTTTACTTTATTTACTACTGCTAAAATGGGTACTATTGAGAATACTAAGTTGTGTGACTTCACTAGCATAAATAATAATGATTTGTTATGCACACGTATTGCTCCACCTGCTACTACAGCAGAATTCTTTGAAATTAAACCTGCTTTACTGAATCTTGTTATGAGAGAGCAATTTTCTCGGTGTTAGTTCCGATGATGCTGCTGCCCATCTTAATAATTTTGTTGAACTTTGTGAAATGCAAAAGTATAAGGATGTAGATGGTGACATTATAAAATTAAAATTGTTTCCTTTCTCCTTAAGAGGAAGAGCTAAAGATTGGTTGCTATCTCTGCCTAGAAATAGTATTGATTCATGGACTAAATGTAAGGATACTTTTATTGGTAGATATTATCCTCCCACTAAAATTATATCTTTGAGAAGTAGCATAATGAATTTTAAGCAATTAGATAATGAACATGTTGCTCAAGCATGGGAGAGAATGAAATCTTTGGTAAAGAATTTCCCTACCCATGGACTAACTACTTGGATGATCATCCAAACCTTTTATGCAGGACTAATTTTTTTCCTCGCGGAACCTATTGGATTCAGCTGCTGGAGGTACCTTTATGTCCATCACTTTGGGGGCAGCAACAAAGCTTCTTGATGATATGATGATAAATTACTCTGAATGGCACACAGAAAGAGCTCCACAAGGTAAGAAGGTCAATTCTGTCGAAGAAACCTCCTCCTTGAGTGATAAGATTGATGCTATTATGTCTATGCTTGTGAATGGTAGATCTAATGTTGATCCTAATAATGTTCCTTTAGCTTCATTGGTTGCCCGAGAAGAACATGTTGATGTGAATTTCATTAAAAATAACAATTTCAACAAACATGCTTATAGGAATAATTCTGGTAACAACTATAGGCCATATCCTTCTGCTAATGGTAATGGTTATGGTAATTCTTATGGGAATTCTTACAACAATAATAGGAGTGTACCCCCTGGTCTTGAAGCCATGCTTAAAGAATTTATTAGTACACAAACTGCTTTTAACAAATCTGTTGAGGAAAAGCTTGATAAAATTGATATTCTTGCTTCTAAGGTTGATAGACTTGCCTCTGATGTTGATCTTTTAAAATTGAAAGTTATTCCTAATAAGGATATTGATAATAAAATTGTTACTACAGCAAATGCCATCCAAGTTCGAATTAATGAGAATATTAGATTGATGGTTGAATTGCATGCTAGGTGGGAAAGAGAAGAAAACGAAAAACTAGCTAAAGAGAATAATGTAGCTAAATTTTGGACTATTACCACCACTAGTAATGATAATGCTTCACATGTTGCTACACCTCCTACTATCAATGGTAAAATAATTGGTGTTGGCAATGTTTCTACTCCTAGTGCAAAGCGTGCAAAATTGCCTGAAACTGCTAAAACTGCTGAAACTGTTTGTGATAAAACTGCTGAAATTTTTCAAAATATTGGGGACAATGATCCCATTGCTATAGGTCATAATGATTTAGATTTTGATGATTGTCACATCTCTGAAGTTATAAAGTTCTTACAAAAACTTGCTAAAAGTCCCAATGCTAGTGTGCTACAAATTTGGCCTTTACAAAACATATTACAAATGCTCTCATAAAAGCTAGAGAAGAGAAACTAAAACTTGAAACTTCTATTCCTAGGAAGTTAGAAGATGGTTGGGAGCCCATCATTAAGATGAGGGTCAATGATTTTGATTGTAATGCTTTATGTGATCTTGGTGCAAGTATTTCTGTTATGCCTAAGAAAATTTATGAGATGCTTGACTTGCCACCATTGAAAAATTGTTATTTGGATGTTAATCTTGCTGATAATGCTATAAAGAAACCTTTGGGGAGGATTGATAATGTTCGCATAATGGTTAACAATAACCTTGTCCCCGTTGATTTTGTTGTCTTGGATATGGAATGCAATGCATCTTGTCCCATTATATTGGGAAGACCTTTTCTTCGAACTGTTGGTGCTACCATTGATATGAAGGAAGGTAATATTAAATATAAATTTCCTCTCAAGAAAGGTATGGAACACTTCCATAGAAAGAGAATGAAGTTACCGTATGATTCTATTATTAGAACAAATTATGATGTTGATGCTTCGTCTCTTGACAATACTTGATACACACTTTCTGCGCCTAGATGAAAGGCGTTAAAGAAAAGCGCTTATGGGAGACAACCCATTATTTTACTTCTGCACTTTTGTTTTATATTTGAGTCTTGGAAGTTGTTACTACTGTAGCAACCTCTCCTTATCTTTATTTTATTGCATTGTTGTGCCAAGTAAAGTCTTTGATAGTAAAGTCAATACTAGATTTGGATTACTGCGCAGGAACAGATTTCTTGCTGTCACGAAATTGAGCCGCCCCTGCTGTAGAAAATTTATAAAAATCTGCCAATTTATGTGCGTGATCCTCAGATATGTACGCAACTTTCATTCAATTTTTCCATTTTCATCGGAGCAAGTCTGGTGCCTCTAAAAAAATCGTCTTGACGGACTGTTCTGTTTTGACAGATTCTGCCTTTTATTTCGCATTGCCTGTTTTGCTATGTTTGATGGATTTCTTTGTTCCATTAACTTTCAGTAGCTTTGTGCAATGTCCAGAAGTGTTAAGAATGATTATGTCACCTCTGAATATATGAACTATGCACTGACCCTCTAATGAGTTTGTTTTGAGTTTGGTGTGGAGGAAGTTTTCAAGGGTCAAGAGAGGAGGATGATACAATATGATCAAGAAGAGTGAAAAGTTTAAGCTTGGGGATGCCCCGTGGTTCATCCTCGCATATTTTAAGAAGACTCAAGCATCTAAGCTTGGGGATGCCCAAGGCATCCCTTCTTCATCGACAACTTATCAGGTCACCTCTAGTGGAACTATATTTTTATTCCGTCACATCTTATGTGCTTTACTTGGAGCGTCTGTTTGTTTTTATTTTTTATTTTTGTTTGAATAAATTCAGATCCTAGCATTCTTTGTTTGGGAGAGAGACACGCTCCGCTGTTTCGTATGAACACATATGTTCTTAGCTTTATCTTTAATGTTCATTGCGAAATTTGAACTACTTCATTCATTGTTATATGGTTGGAAACGGAAAATGCCGCATGTGGTAAATGGTATAATGTCTTGAATAATGTGATACTTGGCAATTGTTGTGCTCATATAGATCATGTTTAAGCTCTTGCATCATGTACTTTGCACCCATTAATGAAGAACTACATAGAGCTTGTTAAAATTTGGTTTGCATGATTGATCTCTAGAGTCCAGATATTTTCTGGTTAAGGTGTTTGAACAACAAGGAGACAATGTAAAGTCTTATAATAGTTACAATATGTTCATATGTGAGCTTTGTTGCACCTTTTATACTTGAGTTTGCTTCAAACAACCTTGCTAGCCTAGCCTTGTATTGAGAGGAATTCTTCTCGTGCATCCAAATCCTTGAGCCAAAAACTATGCCATTTGTGTCCACCATACATACCCACCACATGGTATTTCTCTGCCATTCCAAAGTACATTACTTGAGTGCTACCTTTAAAATTCTATCCTTTGTCTTTGCAATATATAGCTCATGGGAAAAATAGCCTAAAAACTACTGTGGTGAAGAATATGTACTTATGTGTCTTATTTCTTAATAAGTTGCTTGTTGAGCGGTAACCATGTTTCTGGGGACGCCATCAACTTTTACCTTTGTTGAATATCATGTGAGTTGCTATGCATGTTCGTCTTGTCTGAAGTAAGGGCGATTTTCATGATCAAATGATTTGAGTATGCATATTGTTAGAGAAGAACATTGGGCCGCTAACTAAAGCCATTATTCATGGTGGAAGTTTCATTTTGGACAACTAATCCTCAATCTCTTATGAGAATATTATCTTTTGTTGAATGCTTATGCATTAAAGAGGAGTCCATTATCTGTTGTCTATGTTGTCCCGGTATGGATGTCTAAGTTGAGAATAATCAAAAGCGAGAAATCCAATGCGAACTTTCTCCTTAGACCTTTGTACGGGCGGCATAGAGGTACCCCTTTGTGACACTTGGTTGAAACATATGCTATGCAATGATAATCCATGTTAATCCAAGCTAATTAGGACAAGGTGCGAGTACTATTGGTATACTATGCATGAGGCTTGCAACTTATAGGATATCTTATACATAACACATATGCTTTATTACTACCGTTGACAAAATTGTTTCTATGTTTTCAAAATGAAAAGCTCTAGCACAAAAATAGTAATCCATGCTTCCCTCTGCGAAGGGCCATTCTTCTACTTTATTGTTGAGTCAGTTTACCTATTCCTTCTATCTCAGAAGCAAACACTTGTGTGAACTGTGTGCATTGATTCTTACATGTTTACTTATTGCACTTGTTATATCACTTTGTGTTGACAATTATCCATGAGATATATATGTTGAAGTTGAAAGCAACCGCTGAAACTTATATCTTCCTTTGTGTTGCTTCAATGCCTTTACTTTGAATTTATTGCTTTATGAGTAACTCTTATGCAAGTCTTATTGATGCTTGTCTTGAAAGTATTATTCATGAAAAGTCTTTGCTATATGATTCAGTATTTTACTCATTATCTTCATCATTGCTTCGAATCGCTGCATTCATCTCATATGCTTTACAATAGTATGATCAAGATTATGATAGCATGTCACTTCAGAAATTATCTTTGTTATCGTTTACCTACTCGAGGGCGAGTAGGAACTAAGCTTAGGGATGCTTGATACGTCCCAAACGTATCTATAATTTCTTATGTTCCATGCTACTTTTATGATGATACTCACATGTTTTATACACATTATATGTCATTATTATGCATTTTCCAGCACTAACCTATTGACGAGATGCCGAAGAGCCAATTGTTGTTTTCTGCTGTTTTTGGTTTCAGAAATCCTAGTAAGGAAATATTCTCGGAATTGGACGAAATCAACGCCCAGGGGCCTATTTTTCCACGAAGCTTCCAGAAGACCGAAGAGGAAATGAAGTGGGGCGACGAGGCAGCGACACGCCAGGGCGGCGCAGCCCAGGCCCTGGCCGCGCGGCCCTGCTGTGTGGGCCCCTCGCGTCGCCCCTAAACCTACCCTTCCGCCTACTTAAAGCCTTCGTCGCGAATACCCCAGTACCGAGAGCCACGATACGGAAAACCTTCCAGAGACGCCGCCGCCGCCAATCCCATCTCGGGGGATTCGGGAGATCGCCTCCGGCACCCTGCCGGAGAGGGGAATCATCTCCCGGAGGTCTCTTCATCGCCATGATCGCCTCCGGATCGATGTGTGAGTAGTCCACCCCTAGACTATGGGTCCATAGCAGTAGCTAGATGGTTGTCTTCTCCTCATTGTGCTATCATGTTAGATCTTGTGAGCTGCCTATCATGATCAAGATCATCTATTTGTAATGCTACATGTTGTGTTTGTTGGGATCCGATGAATATTGAATACTATGTCAAGTTGATTATCAATCTATCATATATGTTATTTATGTTCTTGCATGCTCTCCGTTGCTAGTAGAGGCTCTGGCCAAGTTGATACTTGTGACTCAAAGAGGGAGTATTTATGCTCGATAGTGGGTTCAGCCTCCATTAAATCTGGGACAGTGACAGAAAGTTCTAAGGTTGTGGATGTGATGTTGCCACTAGGGATAAAACATCGATGCTTTGTCCAAGGAAATTTGTGTTGATTACATTACGCACCATACTTAATGCAATTGTCTGTTGTTTGCAACTTAATACTGGAAGGGGTTCGGATGATAACTCGAAAGTGGACTTTTTAGGCATAGATGCATGTTGGATAGCGGTCTATGTACTTTGTCGTAATGCCCTGATTAAATCTCATAGTACTCATCATGATATATGTATGTGCATTGTTATGCCTTCTTTATTTGGCAATTTCCCAACTGTAATTTGTTCACCCAACATCTGTTTATCTTATGGGAGAGACACCACTAGTGAACTGTGGACCCCGGTCCTATTCTTTACATCTGAAATACAATCTCATCGCAATTGTTCTTTACTTGTTCTTCGCAAACAAACATCATCATCCACACTATACATCTAATCCTTTGTTTACAGACAAGCCGGTGAGATTGACAACCTCACTCGTTACGTTGGGGCAAAGTACTTTGATTGTGTTGTGCAGAGTTCCACGTTGGCGCCGGAATCCTCGGTGTTGCGCCGCACTACACTCCGCCACCAACAACCTTCACGTGCTCCTTGACTCCTACTGGTTCGATAACCTTGGTTTCTTACTGAGGGAAAACTTGCTGCTGTACGCATCACACCTTCCTCTTGGGGTTCCCAACGGACGTGTGTCTCACGCGCATCACACATTACTTTTGGTTTAATGTCTCGGCTATCCAGTTTAAGTTTAATTCCAAATTTCACCATTGCCAAAGGTTCTAAGTGCCATAGTTGTGTGCAATCAAAGAAACCTCGGAAGCCTCACAAGGCGACCGAGGAGAGAAACTTGGCACCTCTAGAACTCATACATTCTGATCTATGCGAGATGAAAGGTGTGTTGACAAAAGGTGGAAAGAGATATTTCATGACATTGATTGATGATGCCACTAGATTTTGCTATGTTTATTTGTTGCGAACTAAAGATGAAGCTTTAGACTACTTTAAAATTTATAAGGCCGAAGTTGAAAATCAACTAGAGAGAAAAATCAAGCGTCTTAGGTCGGATCGTGGTGGTGAATATTTTCCTAAAATCTTTGATGAATTCTGTGAGGAACATGGCATTATTCATGAGAGGACGCCTCCCTATTCGCCCCAATCAAACGGGGTTGCCGAGAGGAAAAACCGCACGCTGACTGACTTGGTGAATTCCATGTTAGCCACTGCTGGTTTATCAAAGGCATGGTGGGGGGAGGCTTTATTGACTTCATGTCATATCCTGAATAGAGTTCCTAACAAGAATAAAGATAAAACCCCTTACGAGGAGTCGGCTGGAAGAAAACCATCACTTTCATATTTGCGCACATGGGGATGTTTGGCGAAAGTCAATATTCCAATCACTAAGAAGCGCAAACTCGGACCAAAGACAGTGGATTGTATCTTTCTAGGTTATGCTCCGCGGAGTGTAGGCTATAGATTTTTAGTAGTTCAACCCGAGGTACCTGATATGCATGTTGATACTATTATGAAATCTCGTGATGCAACATTTTTTGAGAATATGTTTCCTATGAAAGGTATGCATAGCATTGCTAGAATTTCTACTGAAATAATTTCTGAGTCTAGTCCATCTAATGAGTATTTTGAACAATCACATGAGAATGTTACTGAGAAGGATGACAATGAAGCTCCTAAACGGAGCAAGAGACGGAGGATTGAAAAATCCTTTGGTGATGATTTCATTGTGTACCTTGTGGATGATACTCCCACGTCCATTGCAGAGGCATATGCATCTCCAGATGCAGATGACTGGAAAGAAGCTGTCCATAATGAGATGGACTCGATTCTTTCTAATGTAACTTGGGAGCTATCAGAACGACCCCATGGATGCAAGCCTGTGGGCTGCAAATGGGTGTTCAAGAAGAAGCTAAGACCTTATGGTACTATTGAGAAGTACAAGGCGCGGCTTGTAGCTAAAGGCTACACATAGAGAGAAGGCGAAGATTACTTCGACACCTATTCACCTGTCGCTAGACTTACCACCATTCGAGTACTACTTTCCATGGCTGCCTCTTATGGTCTTATCGTTCATCAAATGGACGTAAAGACAGCTTTTCTTAGTGGAGAGTTGGAAGAGGAAATCTATATGGATCAGCCTAATGGGTTTGTAGTAAAAGGTGAAGAAAGAAAGGTGTGCAGGCTGCTAAAATCTTTATATGGCCTGAAACAAGCACCTAAGCAATGGCATGAGAAGTTTGATAGAACTTTAACTTCTGTAGGCTTTGTTGTCAATGAGGCCGACAAGTGCGTTTACTATCGCCATGGTGGGGGCGAAGGTGTTATACTGTGTTTGTATGTGGATGATATTCTGATATTTGGTACAAACATGAAAGTAATACACGAGGTCAAGTCTTTCTTGTCAAAGTGCTTTGATATGAAAGACCTGGGAGAAGCTGATGTGATTCTGAACATCAAGCTTATTAAGAACGAGAGTGGGATTACTCTAACGCAATCCCATTATGTTGAGAAGATCTTGAGCCGGTTCGGCTATATTGATAGCAAGTCTTCTCCAACACCTTATGATCCCGAGTGTGACATTGCGCAACAACCGGAGGATTGCCGTAGATCAATTGAGATATTCTCGGATCGTTGGCTCACTCATGTACTTAGCGAGCGCGACTAGACCCGACATCTCTTTTGCTTGTTATCAAGTTGAGTAGGTTCATGTCAAACCCGGGTACTGATCATTGGCATGCACTTGATAGGGTCATGCGCTACCTATGTGGTACAATGAGTTATGGCATTCACTATTCAGGGCACCCAACTGTGCTTGAAGGATATAGTGATTCAAATTGGATCTCTGATGTAGCTGATCTCTACGCCACTAGCGGGTATGTATTTACCTTTGGAGGTGGCGCAGTGTCATGGAGATCTTGCAAGCAAACCATATATTGACGAGGTCAACTATGGAAGCAGAACTTACTGCTTTGGACACAACCACTGTTGAATCAGAATGGTTGCGTGAGCTCTTGATGGACTTGTCTGTGGTTGAAAAACCTGTACCGGCAATCCTTTTGAATTGTGACAATCAAACTGTAATTGTCAAAGTGAACAATTCTAAGGATAACGCGAAGTCATCAAGAGACGTCAAGAGACGTTTGAAGTCTGTCAGGAAATTGCGAAACTCCGGAGTAATAACTGTTACATATATTCAAACAGACAAAAACCTGGTAGATCCCTTTACAAAGGGACTATCACGTAATGTGATAGAAAGTGCACCGAGGAGATGGGTTTGAGACCCGTTGATGTTACACCATAGTGGTAACCCAACCTTTGTGATCGGAGATCCCGTGAATTAGGACACGGGAAGAACAAACTAGTGGTTTAATTGAGGAGAGTATTATGTAACCCTCTCTATATGAAGATGCACAACTCTCAATTGCTGTAAGGCAGGTTGGCAACAAGCCTTAATGTGTTTATGTTGGCTATTTTAGCAAAGATGCTGTCCTACAAAAGCATTCTTGAAATAACACACCTATATGAGTCTGATTGTTAAACGTCGCAATATATGAGATTTGGGTGATCTCTAGTAAACTCATGAAGAGACCAGAAGTATGACGCATATGCTTCACCCGCGGGGTAGGCTACTGGCAGCCATCATGTACTGGTTATGACTTTGAGTGAAACCATGTTCATGCAAAACTTGCAATTCAAGGCTTAGTCCATTGTTCAAGTATGAATGGATGTAGCTTAAGGTTCTAGGCGAAAGTTCAACTTAACAGTCTCCGCTGAAACACTGGTATATAAACAAGTAGTGAGTATTGGTAAATCTCTGAATGGGGATTTGAGATCTGGTGGGGGATTGTTGAAATATTGGGCCCACTTTTAGTGGCCCATACTAGATTTCAGATTTCTCTATAAATCTCAAAGCCCACATAGTGGCAGCCTTGTGAGTTTGAGCTCAAGTTGGTGGCTGCTCACTAGAGAGTGGCAAGAGGTGGGAAGTTTAGTCCTACATGAAAAGTTTGGAGGAAGTTAGACCACCTTATAAGGTGGGTTGTTCCACCACTAGTAAGTGAGTAAGAATAGGAGTGGTTCACGCGCGCTCCTCCTCCTCCTCGCTCGTCTCGACTCGACTCGACACGTCACGACGCGCGCCGCGCTCGTGGTGAGTGGATTGAGCCTCGAACCGAGACTTTCCTTACTTTTTGCAGCTCAGGAAAACGAATAGAGTCCGAGACGGACGCATCGCAGTTAGTCGGTTCGGGTCGCTCCCGGACCGTGGGCTATCTGTAACCGACTCGAAACGTGCGTGCGACGTGGCGTGGCCCATGTTGCCTAGGGTTTCCTGAGCCTGTATAATCTCCTGCCCGGCTACCGCAGAAACACATCTAATACACGAGTTAGGGTTTTGCCACCTATCTCTTCTTGCGCCGCCATCGTAGCCTACTCCATCCCGCACGCCGACGTGCATCGGCGAACGGGAGAGCAGGTCTTCGGAACCGCTCGTCCTTGCGATCCTGTACGGGAGAGGACGAATTAGGTTTTTGGGAAGCGCTCTGCGCGACTGCTCAAGCTCTTCATCACGGGTCGCCTTCCGTCCAAGTCGGGTGGTGCTTCCTACCGTCGTCTTCAACGCCGTCTACTTCGACCCGTCGTCCCTGTCATCAACAATGTTACTGCTGCAACATCATCTGCTACACCTCCACCGCCACCTCCACCAGATCAGTACGTGCGACATATCTTGATCTGTTTAGCGATGGATGCTTTACCGTTTGCGATGCTGCTACTCATGTTGATTAATGCATCTAGTATGTTTGGGTTTCATATGTTAGTAGTTGTTGTCATCATTTTTTATATTCTGGAATTAATCATGAAAATTGTGCCTAATTATCCAACACGTTCTAGTTTTGATCACACACCTTTGTTACTTGATTCCGGTGAGCCAGCTCATATTGGCAGTAAGGCCATTTTTTCTTTTGAGCTATCCTGGCTGACATAGGTGTACCATATTAGGTACTCGGCGTTATCACCCTTGGTGCGGGTCCATGGAGGAATAGGCAAAACCCATGACGAATCCAGCACGGAACTGAAGCACAAGAACTGTGTAAAATAGGCAGGTTAGGCCCATATCGGGTAAACCGACATGTATGGTGTAATCGACCCGAAGGTGGACTCTGAGACCTAGCCCGCTATATAAAGGCTAGGAGGAGCCACAAGGAGGGGGATCTAGATTCATAACACGCAACACCTTTGTAACCCTAATTCATAATACAATCTCGACGACTTTGCCCCTGATCATACTTTCATTTGGCTACCTAGTTTGGCTGACCGATCTTCGAAATCACCACCGCTCTTCTTTCCTAATGGGCGTTGATAAAGTTACCCCTTGTCACTGGCTAAAATAGGAGGGTTTCTATGAGATTGTGGCCAATGAGTGGACATCGATATCTGATGGAAACACTCCAATGGAGAGATGGCAAAACAAGATACATCATTTATGACAATTCCTAAGAAAATGGGATCGTAATCGAACTACTTTACGCAAGGCCAATGATTTAGTTGTCAAACTAAGGCATGATGAAGAGTCCAAGTGAGCTTAACGGGCTAAAGTTAAACACGACCAAGAGGGGGGTGCTAACACAAAATATTTCCACCTAATTGCAAACGACAAACATAGGAGGAAAAAATATTCTGATCAAGAAAAGTTGAAGCATTACATTACTGAATATTACAGAAGTTTGTTTGGTCCTCCATCCTACAATAATGTCTCTCTTATTGAAACTGAGACTTAGGATATCCCTCAATTGTCGGCTGCTGAAAATGAGATTTTGACGGCCAACTTTACAGAGGATGAGGTACATGACACAATTATACATATGGAAAAGAATAAGACGCCTGGACCCGGTGAGTTCCCTGCCAAGTTTTATCAGAAAATATAGGATATTTTAAAGTTTGATCTCATGGAGATGTTTTTTAGTTTCCAAGATCGAGAACTACCGCTGTTCCACCTTAATTATGGGATGGTTATCCTACTACCTAAAAAGGAAAACACATTCAGCAATATTGGCTGATTTGTTTGCCCAATGTCAGTTTTAAGGTGTTCCCGAAGGTAGGGACAAACCGGATAACTATCATTGCTGATATGATTGACTCAAACGGTTCTTATGCCTAGGAGACATATTTTAGAGGGTGTTGTAACTCTACATGAAACTATCCATGAATTTCATAGGATAAAAATGGATGGCGTTCTATTTTAAATTTATTTTGAGAAAGCATACGATAAAGTAAAATGGCCTTTCCTGCAACAAGCATTGAGAATAAAGTGTTTTGATCATAAATGATATGAGTGGATAAAAAAATTATGTCGAGAAAGGAAGTGTCGGAATTAGAGTTAATGATGACATAGGTCATTAGTTTTCAGTCAAAAAAGGGATTCGTCAAGGTGATCCGATGTCCCCCATTTTGTTTAATATCATTGTAGATATGTTGGCAATTCTCATTGCAAGAGCAAAGGGGATGGAAACGTGGTGTGCCGTGTGACCTATTCCACACCTAGTGCAAGGAGGAGTGTCTATTAAACAGTATGCAGATGATACTATTATTTTTATGAAACATAATTTAAATAAAGCACTTAATACGAAGTTTATTCTATGCATATTTAAAAAATTATCCAGCCTTAAAATAATTTTTCACAAGAGTGAAATATTTTGTTTTGGAAAGGCAAAGGATATGGAAGATCGTTGCAGAATTATTTTCAGTTGTGAGGTGGGAGACCTACCATTTAGATATTTGGGGATTCCTCCACTTCCGGAAACTAAAAAATAGCGAATGAAAACGTGTGGAAGATAGCTTTGAGGAAAAACTAAATAGCTAGCTAGGAAAAATACTATCATATGGGGACAATTTAATTCTTATCAATTATGTCCTGACAAGTCGTCCTATGCTCATGTTAGAGCATCTCCAGCCGCGTCCCCCAAAGCGGCTCCCAAACGGCACTAGATTATCGTTTCGGAGACGTGTTTCCTTCGTGCCGCGCTTGGGGGACGTCGCTCCCTAGCTGCGTCCCCCAAACGCGCCCCTAAAAATTTAAAATATTATATTTTTATTTTAATAGATGGAAGAAATGTGTAGGTAACTCTGTACTAATATTGATGTACTAATATTCAAAGCAGTGCAACATAAAAAAATTACATATAAAAACTTCAAAAAAACATAAACAAATTACGTATAATTTAAATTACTTATTCTTTGATGGCCCCGCCTCGTCATCCTCACGGTGGCGCTTCCTGCTCGTCACCTCTTCCTAAGAGGCGGCGTCGTTCGACGCGTCGAAGGAACTTGTGTCCTCCTCGTCCTCGACGGTGCTCGCCGGTTGCGCCCTCGCCTTCGCTTTCACCTCCGCCTCCGCCTTCACCCGGGCCGCCACCGCCTCAGCCTCTTCCTCCTCCTCCTCCTCCTCCTCCTCCTCCTCCTCCTCCTTGACGCTGTCTGGCTTCGGGGAATCATCACTGCTAGGCGTCACAGCTTTGTCCCACCAGTGGCGCCATCCCGGCGGCTTACCCTCGCTGTCGATGTCTGATGGAAGCTGAGAGAGGTCGCTCATTGTGAGAGAGGAGAGGTTTTGGTGAATGGCGGCCAGTTGTAGATCGGAAAGTGCATACGTAGTGGTCTTATTGAGCGCGGATGAACGGCGGTGCATATATCGAAGAGAGCGGCGGTTGCTCTTCCGCGGAGTTCGCACTTCATTCCGGCGGTTCATGCGTCGATCGACGCATATGCCAATGCGACGGTTCCCCTTCCCGGCAACTGCACCGTCGCTAAGAAGGCGGCGGTTGAGCTTCCGACCCGCTCACGCGTCGGCCCCGCATCTTCTCACCTCTCTTCTCGTTGTGTCCGGCGTGCCCGGAGCATCCCCTGTGTAGCGGGGACGGGCTGGGACGCCGGACACCGTATTGGGCTGCGTCGGACAAAAAGGGCCATTGGGGCGCGAGGCTGGGAACGATTTTTTTGTCCGGCGCGCTCCAAATCCCTTTGGGGACTGCTTTGGGGGAGGCGGCTGAAGATGCTTTTATCCTTCCTTGAAATATCTAAAGGGGCATGAAGGAAATTAGACTACTTCAGACCCCGCTTCTTTTGGCTAAGTGACGGCCACAAAAAGAAGTTCAGATTAACCCTAAATGGAACAAAATCTGTAGACTCAAGGAACATGACGGGTAGGGAGTTGAGGTTTTGGAGTTTTAAAATAAATATTTACTTAGCAAGTGGCTATTTAAGCTTTTAAATGAGGAAGAAGTGTGGCAAGAGCTTTTATGATACCTCTAATCTAAAACCTTGCGTCATGTTTCAGCTAAAGCAACTGACTCGTCTTTCTAGAAAAGCCTCCTGTGTGTAAAAACAGATTTTTTTTCTACTTTCAGACCCCTCCCTGCATGATACATTAGCGAATGTTCTCTCCACTGTCCCTCTGAACATAGGTTTTAGAAGGGCAAGAGAGGAAGATGGTTCCATTTAGTTCAGCGGCTAATGCATATTCATTTATCGATAAAAGAGGATGTCTTTAAATGGAATTTAACTACAAACGAAAAGTTCACGGTCAAGTAAATGCACCTTCATATGATAAATGATTACCACTTAAGATTAGGATTTTTATGTGGTTTCTTTACAAAATAAAGTAATACTTACGAAAGATAATTTGGCTAAGCATAATTGAAACGGGGGTAAGAAAAGTTATTTTTGCGATCAAGATGAAACAATACAACATTTATTTATGACGTGTCCTTTTACTAAAATCCTTTGGCGCATTGCACACATGGCTTTTAATATCTATCCTCCCACAAGTATCGTAAATCTTTTTGGTAATTAGTTGCATGAGGTAGCAAAGAAAGATACAGCCCGAATTAGAGTGGGGAGTATGTGCTTTATTGTGGGCGATTTGGCATGTCCAGAATGATTGCATCTTTAATAGAAAGAGTTCCCCATCATTTCTACAGATAATACCTATGGCTACCAGTGAATCCATATATGATCTTATCTCCAGCCGTCGGAGGAGCGCCAAGACATGAATATTGGGTGAAATCGCTTGGCAACGGTTGCATTGGATTTGTACAACTAATTCGGTTGGCGGCTTGATCGAAGGCTAACATGATGATGACAAGCCGCGACGTGCTTTTGCTGATCTTTTGATGGCTTATGCATGTTTTCACACTTTTAGATCCATGATTTATAGTAATACTTGAGTACATAGTTTGTTCCAAACATTTTGTAAGACTTTTAATAATTTTATAATAAAACACTGTACGCATCGGTTGATGCAGAGGTTGGGCTGTTGCCCTTTCCGGAAAAAGAAAATCCATAATTTACAATAAGGCAGCAACTTACATTTTTTCCAGGTACACATTGGATTGCAACCGAGAGTTACTACTTCAACTTAGAAAAACGTCCTGACTGCAAGATTTTTTTGTGTGGTTCGTGCTAATTATGACTTGGGTTGCAACCCATGTTGCAACTGAAATTAGTGACCCATTAATTTAAAGTCAGACTCTATGTGAACCTTCCGTGAAACTAAGGCACGTACACATCATGCTGTCCTTTCAAAAGAAAATAAAACTAGCGGAGTACGTACCATGTGTGATGGTAACTTAACCAGCTTGCAGCGTTACCTGAAACTACTCTACGGTTGAATCTTATCTTGCGAACGCACGCGACTGCATAAGGGAAAATAATGATCAAAAGGTATCTGCAGTGAAAACTGAAAACCGATCGATACGTTCATCCGCGACTACTCCCGTAGTACATGTGATGAGATCACGACAAGTTAGTTTGGGACGTAGCGCGCCACACGGAAGTAGTAACATCAATGGTCGCCTGGCCGCTGCTCCTGGGGAGCACTTGTAGGTCGCACACACACCACAAGTTCACATCATGGCATGTGTTCACTTCATTCTGTAAAATATAATAAGAGCACGGAACGGCACTAGATTACGCAGTTTAAGGTTCTTGTTGCCATCGGATATGCAAGTACTCGCTTATGACAGAGAAACTAGCAACGATGTGCCAATGCAAGATGGGAGTAATACTGTCATGACATCCAAACATTTCACAACAAGAACATACACTCAGGAACGAGAAAATTACAAAAAACCACCACATTACAGGCAAGTGTTTTAAAAAACCACCACTATTCGATTTTTTTTTCAAAAAACACCAGTCTACAGGTAGCACGTAACAGATAGTACTAACTCGTCGCTAATGCTGGTTTAATAGCCAAACTGACATGTAGGTCCCGCTGTCGTGGTCTATGTATTTTGCAAAAAAAGACCTTTGAACATTTGTTTTTTATTTATTTCTTGACTACTATCTCTTATCTTTTTCTTAATGAGCGCCGACCATTGCGGGGAAAATATCTAGTGATACCACACTTTAAATGATAACATGATACCACTCTTCAAAATTTGAATTGTAAGTGTCAAAAAATTCTAAAACAAATTTGTGGCTGTTCACAAGATGTGTGTTTACATTCTATATAATTTTCAGACCCAAATTCAAAATACATAAACAAAAACAAAAAAGACAAATAATATATGAATAGTGCCATTTGTGCTTTTGTCTTTATGTGACACTATTCATGTTCGATTTCTCTTTTTTGTTTCTCTAAGGGTGTTTCAAATTTGGTTATACAAATTACAGGACATGCAAACACACATCTTGTGAACGTGTAAAATTTTGTTTCCGAATTTTTCGATACTTAGAATTCAAATTTTGAAAAATAGTATCATGGTATCAAATAAGATGTGGTATCGGTAGATATGTTCTCGACCATTGCGGATCGAGCACGGTCGAGCGCCGGCCATGGCGAGGCGTGCGAAGTCCGGCCGAGCTCCGGCCAGAGAGGCGCGGGGCGATGTACGTGTAGGGCGTCGCGGGCGAGGTCCGTCCGAGCCCGGCTAGAGCAGAGCGGGGCGAGGTTTGAGCAACAGGAGCTTTTCAGACGCCACGCCCGTGTTGCAGTTGCGCTCGCTAGAGCTGCGACTGGAGCGGGGGCGGGGTAGCTCGCCGTCAGCGCCGGGGATGGGGGCGGCGCACCGGCTGGGCGAGGGCTTCTCGCCGGCGGGAGCGGGGGCACGGTGTGCCGGCGCGGTAAAGCAATGGGGAAAAGCACCACCGCTCGCTGGAGACATGGTGGGAGCGGGGCTCGCTGTGTGCACCGGGGATGGGGGCGGCGCACTGGTTGGGAGAGGGCTTCTCGCCGGCGAGAGCGGGGACGGCGCGAGGAAGCCACAGGGCTTTCGCCGCCGGCGAGAGCGGGGACGGCGCGAGGAAGCCACAGGGCCTTCGCCGCCGGCCACAGGGAATCCGCCACCGGCCACAGGGACTCCGCCGCTTAGTCGGGGCGCGAGGAAGCCACAGGGACTCCGCCGGCCACATGGACTCCGCCGGCCACGGCGGCGCTCGCATCTAGGAGAAGCCAACTGCGGCTGCGCGCACATCACGAAGAAGGACAGCGGGATCCAAAGGTGCTGCGTGGAAATAATAAGGAAAAGGAAAAAAGAAAATTTACAAAAAAGTCCAGAACTAGAACCAATAAATGGAGCTTCTCCCTTCAACCTTAATCAGTCGCCACGTCAGCCTGACAGCGGGGTCCGCATGTCACTTTGACCATTAAACCAGCATTAGCGACGAGTTAGTGCTATCTGTTACGTGTTACCTGTAGACTGGTGGTTTTTTGAAAATTTCCGAATAGTGGTGTCTTTTTGAAACACTTGCCTGTAATGTGGTGATTTTTTGTAATTTTCTTCTCAGGAACTAAGCACAAAAGGTTGCAACAACTTCCTAAAGTCAGGCAGTGCTTCCCTTTTATCTAAAAAAAACTTCCTAAACAAAATCCTGCCAGGAACCTGCAAAATCACGATTTAGATCGGTGCCTGCCTAGCGTAGATCGCAGCAAAACTAACGAATAAGGACAAGCAAAACACAAAGAACAAGTGTAATAGTATCTGAAAAACCAATGAATTCTTGACCACGGCTATTCAGGTCAATTGCGAAAATATCAACAGCAGACGATTTGTTGATCAAGTACAGCATCAACATACTAGCTGTAAGAGTTTCTGTGCTGGCATCATAACGAGTAATAGAAAGAAAAACAGAGATCCCTCCAAAATGATTTCAGTCGACCGGCCAAAGGAACTCTAATTCCTCGGACCTCGTCTTTCGGGAACAGATCAAGAACCTTTTGGGCGTCCACGTCCCCTCTTAGGCTTCCTTTCGTATACAGCTTCATCCATGCACAACCTTTTCAGATCACCCCTTGTGCGAGGTTCCCTTTGCTCCTCGTCTACAGCTTCATCGATGGACTGGACTTCTACAGCTTCATCGATGGACTGGACTTCATTCTTCAGGTTGCGGCTTGGGCGACCACGGCCTCTTCTAGGCTTCTTAGCTACAGCTTCATCGCTAGACTGATCGTCATTCTTCTGGTTGCGACTTGGGCAACCACGTCTTCTAGGCATCTCATCTGCAGCTTCATGGCCGGACTGACCTTCGCTCTGCAGATTGCGACCTGGGCGGCCACGTCCCCTCTTCTCGACTAAAGCTTCGTCGCTGGACTTGTCGCCACTAGGGAGACCACGTCCATTTTTATGCTTCTTATCAACACCTTCGTCCCTGGACTGATCTTCGCTCTTCCTGCCAGCTTGCCGTTTGTTCTTCATGGCGCCTCTTCGGCGTCTGCCTGGCCTTTTACGCTTCTCATCTACAGCTTCATCACTGAGCTGGTCATCCTCACTGTCCAACCTGTATAATTCAATATAGAATGGTCCAATGTCAAATCTAGTGTTACAACTTGAACCTGTCTGTGGTCAGAAACAAAGAAACAAAATAAGATAGTGTGCCTTACACTCCCGAGGAAGGGTCCAACAAATTTACAGCAGCTTTAAGAGCATGAAAAGCAATCTTATTTATCTGAAACAGAAATAACAGAGTCAAGTTCATGTCAGTCATCATATTGATTGTCATACGTAACAGGAAACAACCATATTGCTAAAAATATGCTTGTTGAACCTCTAATTTATCTTCTTTAGCCCTGTGACCGGATGGAAGACATCTAAACTCTTTAGTCAGTTTTATACATTCATTAACATTTTCAGGGGAAACGAAGTCCATTGCAACCTTGACGCAAGACTGCATTAAATAAATGAAAAAGGATAAAGTTTATAGCAACCGGATAATTTGATGAAAAATAGGAATTGTGCTGCCTTGTCAGGAGGAAGGTTCACACCTTCAAATTCCTGACTTGATGAGGACATCCAGCAGGAATGAAAACCGCTTCACCAAGCTTCTGTTCAAACGTCCAGGGCTCAACACCTGAAACAAACACACCACCAATTAGGCAACATGCAACAGTGCTGGGAACATGTGAGATCCCAAAATAACATGCTTACTAACCACATTCTTTCTTGAGATTTCTCTTATGTTCCTCAGTTAAATAAAAAGTCTGGTCATGAATAGGGTGAATAACCTGCAATATTCAATAAATTATAATGGCCAGCGTAAGAAAATATCAAGGAAAACTTATCCCCACATGGTTTTAGCCAACGAAAGAGAAACCTGTTTCACAGGATTGCAGTAAATGTGCCGAAATTCAGACGCGTGCTTTTTAAGATACTCTTGTAATTTCTTTGAATCTTCTCTACGAAAAATATCCCATAAGGCACCACCGGTATTCTGTTCCACTGAACTCTTTGGCACTCTCTTGGAAGGGCCACCTCTAACTTTGTTGCGGAGTCCTCTATTGCCTTGCTTGCCCAAAGTAGAGCGGCCTCCATTATGCAGCTCACCAGATTTATTTGCCTCATTTAAATCCCCATAAAATTCATGATTATCTTGCCTTGCCATTTTACTTCTAATTTCTTCTATATCATGAAGGTCACCAATCTTGTAGGCCACTTCAGCAGTATGTGTTAAAATATTTACCTGGTCAAATCACACACGTTGCACATTTATTACTGTCATGATAAAACATTAAAATTTTAGCTGGGAAAATCACACATTCCACAGTTATGACTGTCATGATCAAACAAATGAAACCAAATCAACGGATAAACAAAACAGCCAGGACAATAAATGGTTAGCACCAGCTTTTAAAATAGCAATAATGAGAAAAAAAAATTCTGTTTGGAGAAAGCTATAAAAAATAGTGTGGATGTGTGTGCGGAAATTTTATTAATGATGAGTGAAAAGGACACAATAATAAGCCAGATATGGAAAGAAAGTATCACCGCATCAGACATATCGCAGTGCAGCTTCGTCACGGAGTCACCCCTGCCTAACTCTTGGCGAATTCCATACGCAATGTATGCTTTTGGCCCAAGATCTGGCTTCAAGGAACGGGCAGGAAGCTTGACTGCAAGATTCAACGGACCATATTGTGGATCAGTGTACTCTGGAAATGGCAATGCACTGATAAATTCAGCACCATGACGAGCTAATCTCTCGTCAAAGGAACTAGATGGTGGCCAGTCTTTTAGCTTAAGTATCTGTGGCCAGCGAGATGAAGGATGAGTTCTTCCTCTGGTATATCCCTTGAAAAAATCGCATATTTTAATTTCCACCTGAAAATCAAGCACCTGTGTGGTAAGTTTAATAACGCATGCTATTAAATTAAATAAATAAAGTGTTAGTAAGGAGAAGATATCAAAACAATGCTACAAAGGAGGAACCTCGGAAGGAGAAATTACTGCCTATTGGAAACATTGCAAGGAGCATAGACTGTTCACAACTACAAAGAATGCACGTGTAAAAACAATTAATTGTCCATATTGTACTGCCATCATTCAGGAGAGTAGAGGTCCTAACCTCACACAAATCAAGGCAATCTAATGCCTCGACAGCCAAGTTAGCGGTCTTTTTTTCTCTCAATGCCCGCACCATAACTGATGGCTCCCAACTCAGACCAGCGGTTAACCGAAGAACATCGGAAACAATAACTGGTTCACCCTCTGCCCAATGGTTCTGAAAGTGCACCAAGTCATCGTCCTGGATATCTTCGGCTCTTGGGCTGTATAAGTAGTTATCATCTGAGCCATCCCTATTTGCAGCCTGCGTTCTCTTGTCGGAATGATCAGAGCAAGGGCACCCATCGCTTGCATTGGCGACCCGTTCTTTAAATGTTTCGCTCCTAACAAGTTTGTCAGCACGGTCTTCTAACTCCGAAAGCATCGTCTCTGTCTGCAAGAATTTGAGGTCTAAATGTGAACCACCACAGCCTCCTTTTTCTTTTGGGGGCAAGGTATACTACCATCACTATTTGCCTTCCATGGTACGACAGTCTTATCTGTGTCCTTGTGCCTCTTAAAAGGGGCCCTTTTATCTCTATTCCTTGAATTAGGAATACGACCAAAAACATACTCATTGCCTCTATCTTCATACTGCGCTATCTCTAGATCTTCTCCTCCAGGAATCTTACCTTGGCGAAGCTCCCGGCAGCATGCAATGCACAAGTCATACTGACAAACTCTGCATCTTCTGTGCACATCAAATATGGAAGTTTTACAGTTGTTGCTACAGTTAAAGAATATAAAGATTGATCAGATGTGGGCTTCCATGATATTAGAAACACAAAGTAAGCACAAAGGATCCAAACCAATAAGTACGCTCATCTGGATGAGGCTTAGCTCGCTCAATTTCACTTCCTTCACTGATGCACCTGCAAACAAACACGGATCACCATTAATGTCAGGGGCAGACAGCCAAACATCAATGGACAAGCTAAAGATACACAAAAAAGGTGAAATGTTTGGAGAATGTGCATAGTCAAGATTGTTTCATTGAACACCAGAATGCCACACCTTGTCTTTTTGCTTCTGTTGTCTTTTCATCCATCTGCTCCTGTCGCAGTTTTCTCAGCCAGGGAAGCAACAAACGTACAATATGGAAAGCATAGCGAATTTGATTTTCTCTGGAAATGTCCTTTCTTGGAGGCTGGTCATGAGTGGGTAAGTAATTAAATCATTAAAGAGGAAGACAAGAAAAGAATAATTAAAGAAGGCACAAAATCAGCAGAAGAAACATATAACAGTATAAATAGAAGATTGGACGCTAAGTGCAAACCAGTTCAACGCCTTTCATCCGTAAGCATGCCTTGCAATTACAGATTTTGCGACAAAATGGGCATTCCGCAGAAAATTCGGCTTCTGACAAAGAAGGATACCTGCTTACCAAAATATGTAAGAAATTGAGCATAAAAAGGATAAAAAATAACTGAGTAAGACATAAATTGCCAACTCAATAAAAACTGCAAATATTAGAAAGACGAATACACCCAAATTTATGTAGCACGGTAGACGAACCATCGTTTCATACATCGCAAACAGAAGCGTTTACTTTTGCATGATGTGCACCGAACCACCCTCCCATTGTTATTTTTCTGACACTGGTGGCACATCAGTGCATCATCTCCATTCCTCTTCTTCCGTTTCTAGTAGATAATTAAAATAATATGAAGTCATTATACTCACCAATGTAGTTGCAGTGAGCCATTCCATAAATAACTTTCAAACAAACAAAGACTTAGCAGGGAATGAAATGCATACTTTATTATTTTTCTCAATCTCTTTGCCATTAGATAATGGAACCTTATTTTTTCCTTGGTACTCCAACTTATTTCTGATAACGTCCTTCTCTGAATATCGGGTCTTCTTCTTAGTTACAGCCTCTATTGTATATACATTATCCTGTAGAGTAAAGAAAATAATAAGTCCAGCACACTTAACCTACTTCCCCTAATATTTGGTTATTTATAACAGTAAACATCTTTCAGGGATGTCTATAATACGTCATCTTAAAGGTTTTAATGCATCATGTCAGGTGGAAAAGGTCTACAATGCACATTACAATCATAGAAAGTTTACCGAGCAAGCATCACTAATTTTCATAGATGCTACACTTCTGGATCGTGATGGCAACCTGCCATATATGCCTAGATTTGGAATTCTGTTTGCCACTGACAAAAATTGTGCAATATTCATGGTCCTAGGAGTAACTGAGCATTAAAAATAAACTTGCTTACTTGTGCAATATTCAGATAAGATCAGAAACAGGATGGACATAGTTTGTCGTATTGTTTTCCCAAAGGCTTAAGGGGCTGTTTGGTTAGGCCTTGGCTTCACAAAATGCGATGTCATTTGTGAAACCATGCGATTCACTTTTACAGTTGTTCGATAGCCAGTCTCAGAACATGACCGAAGGATTTTAAATCTTAGTTTGCCAGAGCATGCACAAAAGTTTCCTTTTCCTCCGAAAGGTGTTGTAAGACTTTATTTTTCCTTATGTAATTAATTAATTGTTAATCCTAACTTGGTCACTATCTATAGCAATTACTGCCTTGTTGATTCGGGTTATCCAAAACAGAATGGATATATTGCTCCATAAAAGACAAATGTATAAGGTACAAGGTACCAAGTTTCAAGCCTCAAAGAAAAAAGAAAGCTATTGTTGCACAATAGACAAAGACCAATGAGCAAGTACAAGGTACACTATAATGCTCACTCTTCCCTTCGTAATGTCATTGGGCATTCGTTTGGAGTTCTCAAGGAGAAGTGGCACATGATTGAAGAAGGTGCCAAGTCTCAAGCCTCGAAGACAAAAGAAAATTATTGTTGATTTTATGTTGCTTGACACTTATATACAAGACACGAAGTTACATGATAAGGAGTCCATAGACGTGACATGGACAAGAACTATATGCTAACAGCGGACAGAGCCCTGTCTTCACCTGACACGGTCAACATGAATGGTGTCCATGCTGGTGACTCCTTGATTATCATGAGAGGAGTGGCTATCTTCTTTCGAAAAGTGAAGAATGTACAAATGATGGCTTTTGGCAAAGATAAAACAAAAACAGAAGTCTGAGGAGTTAACTATTGCAATCGGCATAGAGTATTTACCACACTGCTTTCACCCTGGCTTTTGCCGCTCGTGATTCGGGCTGCACCGTCCTCCTGGCCTTTTATCGTTTTTGCTGGTCTTCCCCTTACCTTGGGCTTATCCTGAGTCTTTGAAATATGATTAATCAGTGGTTCCTCATTGTATCCATTCAGATCATCATCCTATTAGAAAAATAGTAAAATTAGTCAACTTGAGCTCACGCTTAGCAGAAACAAAAACCCATAATACACCCCAGAAAAAATATTAAATGGCAAAGGGTAAAGCAAAAAAAAAAGTCTGAGTAGTTATCCAGAAATTGTGATAACACATGAGTATCTCACATAAACAACACCTTTATGAATGTCATGTCGCTGGAAAAGAGATGTACAAACTATGTTTGCTAGACGTATTGGACAGCACATCACGACTGCAGTAGAAGCAAATGATGGGCTGATCATTGTTCAAGTGCTCACAAAAGCTGGATATCTTCAAATATTGGCAAGTAATTCCTCAAAACAACATCGAATAATGTATTTACCTCATCGCTTTCATCCTGGCTTTTGCCACTCGTGAGTTCGGCTTCACCATCCTTCTGGCCCTTTGTTTTTTTTGCTGGTCTTCCCCTTACCTTGGTCTTATTCTGAGTCTTTGAAATATGATGAACTAACTGTGCCTCGCTGTATCCATTCGGCTCATTGTCCTATTAGCAAAATAGCAATTAGTCAACTTGAGCTCACGCTCAGCAGAAACAAAAACCCATCAAATCCCCCAATAAAAATACTAAATGGCAAAGGGTAAAGCAAAGTCTGAGTAGTTATTTAGAAATAGTGATAACAGATTAGTATCTGACTTAAGCAACACCTGAACGTTACATAGCTGGAAAAAAGAAGAGGAAAGCATTGTTAACTGTAGATGGGTTTATTATTCTGGTACAGTTTTCAAAAAATGGTAAACGAATCACTTTCCCCGAAATGTGGAAGGAAATCATGTGAAGATGTATAAATTTATGTTTGCTATCCGTATCGGACACAGACATCACACCGCATCAGGTTCACGGTCAGCATCGCCAGAATTAGCGCAGCTGAAGCAAATGATGGGCTGATCAGTGTTCAAGTGCTCATAAAAGCAGTATATCTTCAAACATTTGCTAATAACTCATCGAAACCACATTGAATAATATAGTTAAGTAGAAATGATTATCCTGCCCCCAGTAAAAAAAACAAACATCTACTCTCGGACGAGCTGCAGAGTGAGATAGGTAATAATAATCCAAATGTACGATGGTGTATTTTATGCCTTCCGCTGCTCCCTTCGAAAAGACAAACTAGCTAGGGTTTATGGTGGAGCAGCCAAACATCCATCCATGCGTTGTCATCCGAATAAAAAACAAAATTACACAGGGATAAATTGTACATTCTCAAAAAACTAGGATGAGGACTTGGTACCAAGGAAGGATCACAGAAACTTGTAGCCGCAATTATTCACTATAGAAGGGCGCGCGCGGACCAGATAAACAAGCTATAGCATGGAGTATTAGCGAAAAGGGGGGGACTCCCCGGCCCACCTCATGATCGTCAGCGGAGTCGAGATCGCAGTAGGCGTTGGGCGCGTGTTTCCTCTTCCTCGTCAACCTCTCCCCCGCCGCGACCCCGAGCCCATCGTCCTGGGGCCTCAGCGCCACCGATCGGAAGGCCCGGTCCTCGGGCTGCAGCCTTCCCCTGCCGCGCCCTCTTCCCCTCCCCCTCCCCCGCCTACCTCCGGCGATCGCCGCCGCAGAAACCCCACCTCCGTCGTCGCCCTGCCGCATGGTTGCGAAAGCTCGCGAGTGGAGAGGGGGGAAGGAAAGGAGCGGATGAAGGAATGGGGGCCGGGGCTTTATAGTGAGCCTGCTAGGGTTTGGTGGAGGCGTGAGCGGCGGGGCCAGCTGCCAGTGAGCGTGGCGTGGGGTCTATGCGGTGGCGCTCCGATTTCTCCGTTCATCCCGAGGTTGTGGCTGGGGCCAAAACTTTCCGTTCGACGGCTGAGCTTCCGTTTCCAAACCTGGCGTGGAGTACCGGGCGGGATTTGCCAAATTTCGAATTTCGAATCACGCGCCCTCCGGTTTTGGGGGGATCTGAATGGACGATGGAACGCCAACGTATTACTTACCTGCCTTTTGCCGTTTTGCGCTCTCTCTGGCCCTGGAATTTCATTCAAAAAGCAACGTCTATAACTTCGTGAATCGTCCTGTTTTAGGCTCTGTGGTTTTTCAAAGTCGCTTGTGTGTGTGTGTGTTTGGAAAAGACGCCAAGCTCAAGAGATGATGAAATGTGAGGCAAAAGCGATGTCATCGCCGAGGGCGACATGCTTAACGCGCACAGCTTGGATACTGGTATATAAAAATACAACACTTTTATTGAAGGTATTCTTCGAATTTGTTAAAATTACAATAGAAACATGTTAAACAAAAAATGTCAAAATGTCATGCATAAACATCACAAACAATGATACATTAAACACTGCTCAAACCGCATTGCCGCAAAGGCGTCAACCAAGCCATTGGGTTTTGAAGGGTAATCTTGGGGTTTGTGGTCAATGTGGTTTGCGGACACGCCCCAAGTTTTAGGGCCTTTTTGGTACGTACGAGTGATCTTCAAAACACGGGGCATGTCGAATCCTACAGAAATCTAAATCTAAAACGTTGAAATCAGTAATATATTGTGTTTCCTTACACCAAACAAACTAGTTTCAAAATATTGATATCACACCATACATAGTAAACATGCCCGTACACGCTCCATCATTGGCGTCTGCTCACACATGCTTGTCTTATTCATCGTACGTACACTCTTGTAGACAATGCACACTCGGCGTCTAAATGTACGTCGTCATACATCTTTTCCACCAAAAGTTGTTGATATCTAATCGCAATACTCCATCCTTCACCCATGTAACCAAAATATATTTGTATTCACATGTGTAGAGTGTCTTTTGTTTACACCTTCTGAACAATGGCAATGTTGTGTCAAGTTCCAACAATAAGACAAATCAACTTCTCTATCTAGGATCCATGATTGATATTCTCATGATGATCTTTCACTACAACAGGTTCGTAGGGTGAAAGCTACCAGAACGACAAGACCAACACCTTCATTATGTCCCTTAATGGTGTGAAGTCCGCACATGAATAAATCATGATGTGTATCTTCGCCATGTTGTACAAGGCAATGATATATTTACATGGTGTTAACTAGCTAGTATAAAACATCCCCTATGATAATTATCGATCTCAATTCATAAATTCATGCCAATGGTAGCGATGGCATGGGCCTTTCCATTATCCAATTTGTTATTTTTGATGAGTACCTCTTCATTTCTACTTTCTCGATGCTTGTTATCCAAACAAACAAGTTATTTCTTTTATGACAACTGTCTCTAAATGATCCACCATATGGTTTCTGGAACATATATTTGTGCCATTACATTGAGCGTGGTACCCACACAAATGTGGTTTTGTGTGTGTATTAATTTTCCTGATTGGATCGCGAACGAAGGTCTACATGAATAATAAACAATAAAGTAGTAGATGCCCATCTTCTAGGAGACGTGGGGTTGCTATGACTCCATTTTCGTCACTAATGTCATTATCATCGTATCCATACCTAAGTGGCAACTTTGGCAAGATGATTGGGTCAAGATCATGCTATGTGATTAAACATGGATCATTTTGGTTGCTACGGTAGTAAAAGTACTAGCAACGGTGCTCCTCCATTTTTTTTTTTGAAGTGTTAGATCTCTTGTTTCGTTGCTTCTAATGAGTTGCTCCGATCAGAACATACGATTGATACGGTCACTAATCAATGAGGGTGTGGAGTCTAAATAGAACCAGAGCAACTACATCGATTCACACTTTAAAAATTGTTGTGTCATCTCGAGTAAAGCTATTATGATTTTCCAATGTCATTACTTAGAAACGAAAGCTTATTAATCTACAGAAACATACACTACAAGAAAAGTTGCCATGGCCGACGAAGTTGAAGTCGCGCTGTGGTTGCTGGTGTACCATGGCCGACGATTTTGGTCCCTCCGTGGTGCATGTCAAAACTTTTTTTTTCTCGTTTTTGAGGCCACCTAGCCCGACGAAAGCGGCCAAAACGTCGCGTATGGTGGCCCGGGACGTGGTGCATCGCAAATTCTCGGGTTCGCCGGCCGAGTCAACGCAAATCCGCACCGCCGAGGGATGTAGGGCCCAGATGGCAGCCTCTCTGGCATTGTTTTTTTTCTCGATCGCGCCATCTCGTTCAACGTTCTCCGATCGAGCCGTTTACGATGCGGGATCATGGGTCCCGCATGTCATCCTCTATGAACCAAAATTCTTTCTATTCTTGGATTTTTTGACCCCCTGATTTACGGCTACTTCCT